>NC_142800.1:8806197-9106197 GCF_049724085.1 Artemia sp. Qi Xiang Cuo
AAGTATGGCTAATTTCTACTCTTCTAAGATTTTGTTACTAGTTTATTTTCCTTCCATGAATGCTTTCTTGGAAAGTGTTTTTTTAATAGATTTTATTTCTTTTAAATTGACATGTTGTCAATGTTAGCTCCTAATATTCGTATCTGGATATCCAAAACTTATGAAATAATTGCCAAAAACTGTTTGCAGAAAGGCATTCAATAAAATGATCAAATGGGAAAAATCGGTTCAGTTAAATTTTGATCCTCCTGATATACATTTTTGTTTGTTGATCTTGTCTTTAAGAAGAGTTTACCAAACAGTTTTTAGGAATGGTCCTATAGGCCTATTGGTGACAAAACATGTCAGTGCACTCTGATGGTCACTATAATAGAGTTGTAAAACTAGTAGCCACTTTGATCTGATGGTAAGTGTAGATTTAAGATTGACATGGAATCTTGAGAAGCAGTTTCAGAAATATAAAGCAGTTGAAAAAGCTTAGGTGACATTCAGCTAATGAAGATGTCTTTTGACAACATGTAGGGAAACTCTTAAGGCTAGAACAGGTTTTTAGAAAGAATCAATGGTTCTGAGGGTGAAGGTTTTGTATTTTTGTATTTTTATTTTTAACCTAACTGGTCTCCTAGCAAATTTTTGCTAGAAAAATGCTCCTGGTTCATTTTTGCATTAAACTGGTGTCTATCTCAAATCAGGTATTCGGGAACACAGTAAATATAACTTGCCACAGCATTATGATTGCCACTCCTAGTGATTTACCACTAGCTCTAGTGATTGCCTCCAGGAAAAATTACTAAATTAGCATATAAATCATTAGATTGTTGAAGAAAATAACTAAATAAAACAAAAAATCACTAAAATATAGTGATATTTATTTGAACTGGCTGCAACCTTACATAGCATATTTAAAAGCTTAACAAGCAGAAATATTTTGAACTGGAATTGCTTTGAATAGCCTTTGGTTTGTTTTTCGTCTACTTTATTGGATTCAAGCATATTGAAAATCAAAAGATGCAATGGTCTCTTATCAGTAGCCAGGGTATAGCCCCATCAGTGAATTTATAGTATAACCTAGGAAAAAACAAAGACCATAGCCCACCATTGGATATCTCTTTTTAAACATAAAAATCACCAGTTGTGGTTGTATTCCAGCCCCCGGTCCAACCAGGGTCAGATGTCTCTGAACTAAACTGTACTACAAATGACTACAGTTTTGTAGGGGTGCAATATTTGGTAAATTTTTTGCAGTTCATATTATTGTCTTACAATACTTGATGCCTTTTTTATGTGATTTACAAATATAATAATTGCTTCTATTGGAAACTCAAATTTAAGCCCTTTTTGAGCTCTTGAAAATGACCAAAATATTTTTTGTTTTTGGGTGTAAAAAAGCTTGGTAAAAATTTAGAATTGTGGCCCCCTGATAAGGAGACATGTTAAGAAAACAATTCTTACTTTAAAATATGTATAATGATCCTAGTTAACATATTATCCAAGAGAGAATCATCAAGTCTCCTCTAAAAATCCTTCTTTTTCCTCTAAAAATCCTTTATAAAAAAGTGAACTTTTCAGTGAAGAAAGCCAAACAAATCATCTGATGACTAGTATCTTTGGCCTAGAATATCTTAATCATAATGAACATTTAAATTTTGGCTATTCTTGACTTGGAAACAAAAGAATGTGATACTTGTGCATTATGCAGTACCCACCTCTTTATACTGTATAAGAAAACCAGACAAACAGGTATTTGCTAGATAAATGGTTTGCAAAGCATGATTTGCTATTGTGTTTACAATATTTAAACTGTTGTTTTTTGGGGGTTTAGGGGGGGAAAAGGTACCCAGGTTAGGTTATGTATTTAATATATGCTATGCTTTACCCCTTCCCCTAATGTGAAAATATGTTGCCCAAATTTGTTTCTAAACTATTATATATTCATCCTATTTTATTTCATTAGCATTAACCAAACTTGACTTCTTTTGTTGGTACCATATAATGCATAAGTACCAAGAGTGCTTTTGTCTAAATAGCTAAATTGTTCAAAATAGACTGAAGGCCAAATAACTATAAAAATTCCAGGAAAAAATTCCAGGTTTTTCATATGCTTTTTGGGATAAGGGCTATATTTTAGATTTTTTGGGTAAGGGCTATAAGTTATGCTAACTGTTCATTGTTATCACATAAGGTATTATGGGCCTCTAAAATAGAAATCCACAACTTATTGGCAGAGCAAAAACAAGGGAGTTTCAAAAAGAGGGGCTAATCCCCCATATTAATTATATGTCAAGAAAGCAACAAAAAGAGAAAAGAAGGCTGTACCACTTTTCCACAGCTAAACCTTCTTCCATTGGTTTTAATATTTTTGATAGCATAAAAAAGGCATTGAATGGTATGTTCACTTTATTTGTAAGTCAATAATATGAACTGGAAAAAAATTACCCAATATTTGATGCCTTCTTCCATCTTCACTTTGTCCTTACTGCCAAATAAAGACTATCAAAAACAACAATAGGCTAATATTTCTTATGTAATCTATGATGGAAATCCACCACATGGCTAATATGGGAGTAAAGTTCATTTGTGATGCAAATGGCTGTTATATTTAGACTGAGGATGCAATTCTAGGTATATATTTACACATCAGGGGGTGGGGGTATATATTCTGTGAATATATAGGCTCTAAGAAATTCATGAATTTCTTAGAAAAACTGGAAAAACAAGGAAAGAAGTGAAGTTAAAGGCTCTCCCCCTGCAAAATGTGTTAACTAGAATTATTCTGCATAATATGGAGTAAGAATTGTCTTCTTAATATGTTTCCTTTTGTCCAGCTGGACTCATAGGCTTAAAATACTGGTTGGCCGGTTGGCTAATTTAAAGATTTGTATATATATACACTGTCAAATTAGCCATCTGGTGGTATCCCATCTAGGACTAAATTACTAGACCTTTGACTGGTAAAACTCTATCTAAGGTGCTTTTGTCTGTCTAAGAAAGTAGGCTTAGTTGTAAGGTAGACTAGATGAAATTATCAGGAATGGATCTAGAGCCCCAATGACACCTAGGAAGGTATTTTGAAGTTCAGAAATAGGTAAATATTTAGCTATTCATATTATTGACTTATGAATAAAGCAAATATAACAGACAATGCTGTTTTTTATCCTCTTTACAAATATGATTATTGCTTCTCTTGCAAATTCAAATTTAAGCCTTTTTCAAACCCTTGAAAATGACCAAAAATTTTTAGTTTTGGGTATAAAAAAGGCTAAAACCTTGGATTTCAAACATACTATTTGATTATAAATCTGTCTTTTAAAGTTATATAATTCAAAAGCTTTGGTTTATCATGATAAAGTTGAATAAAATATTCAAAACAATTTCTCCATTTTTCTGTCTGTGGTCTGCCACTTTTCTTCTGTTGGCTTTGATATTTTTCAACATATAGGTGAAATGACAGTTTCTAAGCAGCCTTAAACAGAACAAGAAGAAAACATGGCAAATGTGTTTATGTTTTTTTTTAATCAACTTAATATTGACAAATCAATGCTTATGAATTATACAACTTTAACAAAATGGAAATAGTAAGTTTGAAAAAAAATGTTATAACCCATTTCTATATATATAAAAAAAAATAGATTTATATTATGATTTTCATGGGTCCTAATAAGGGCTCACAATTGGATTTGCAAGAAAAGTAACTATTATATTCAGAAAGAGCATAAAAAATGGCATCAGGTGGTATGTCCAATTTATTTGTAGGTCTATGATATGAACAACAAAATATTTACCAAGAAATGTGTTTTAGGCTCATGAATATAGAGCCTCAATGACCCATAGGAAGGTATTTCGAAGCTGTGGAATGTGTTATAGGCCTACCTTATACTTATAAGGATTATTGTGCTATCGGTGAGCATCACTAGGCCTTTTCTAATTTTATTTCTCCATTTGTGAATAATCAATTTAGAAAATCAACACCAAAAATTAAATTTGATACTGTTTAATTTTTTTTTATTATTTTTGTTAAGCAATTCTGGGTAACTAATAAACAAGTTTTATAAAGCATACTGTTTGCTATACTTAGGTGTTGTCCAATATAAGTAAAATTTCACTGAACTGTAAGGATAAAAACTAAAAAGGTAAAGGCTTGTACCTAAGTTATGCCCTAAACATTTGTAAGATTGCACTCAACAACTTCAGTTTCTTTGCAATCATATAAACAGTAAGCCTATATTGATGCGTATAGGACAATAGGAGAGAGACACACAAAGGCCTACATTAGGTTTTACTTATCTGGATATCTTAATAATGCTTGTTTAAAGTTAAGTTAAATGCACTTCATTAGTCAAGTCTAAAATTATTAGAAATAAGTGAGCCAATCAGAGCTGGATCTCAATCAAGGCTGTTCCCTAGGGGGGAGGGGGTTTGACCCCCTCCCCCTAAAAACTGTTTATCTGATTTGTAAAAATGTAACAAAAATGGATATAAACAAATTTTTTATGTATTTGGATTTTTGTTTGTGTCACCCCCGCCCCCCCCAAAAAAAAAGACTCAAAAAATCTTTGAGTAAACCCCCCACCCCTGAGAAACAAGGGTAGCCCTCCTCATATATGGAATAGCATTTGTCAGGTTAAAGTATTAATGCTCCTTACTTTCAGTTGTCAAACATGTTTTTTTTTAAATTTATTTTTATGACCATTTTTCAAATCATGACAGGAATCCCCCTCTTCCTTTTATTTATAAAATTTCTCCTGGACAATTCCCCTGGAAACTTTCAACCTCATGAAAAATCCCCCTCCCCCCAAAAAAAATCCTTTATATTTCCAAATAACAAATACTATATGTAAGCAATGGGGTCATTGCATAACTTGCATCTATTTCCCTATGGCCTATTTTGGGAGTTGTTGGACCTTTTATTTATGGCAAATCAACTAACAATCTTGATTTTTCATTCAATTTTTTATGAGGGGAAAAGCATGGGCTAACCTCCAATCTTTTTGGTCATTTATAAATAGCGCTAGAATTTTTAATTTTCATTCAAATGAGCACTCTTCTAATCTTTCAGAACTATTGGTTTCATACAATCACCTCTGGGAGAAAAAAAAACAACAAAATTCCACATTTTGTAGATAAGAGCTTGAAGCATCTACTGTAGAGTTCTCTGGTATACTGAACCTGATTCCATTGAGATTTTTTACTTTTTCAGGGTGTTTCCTTCTTTTTCAAAAATCAGACAAATATTCTCAGGCTTGTAGGGGTGCTACTAGCCAGGATGTCTGGGGGGGGGCCAACCCAGCTCTAAATGGGTACCTGGAGAAATCTAGGAAAGGTAAACAAAGGATGTGCAAAAGCATAGAATGGTTGGCCCCCAACTCCCCATTGTACTTCCTGGCTGAAGGGCCAAGAAGCGGAGATTAGCACAGCCGGTAGGGACTGTAAAGTCCAATGCCATATTCTCAACCTTTTTTTTATGTATGGGGGGGGGTTATTGACTGACTATTCATTTTTACCAATTTTTTTTTATATTATTATTAATAATTAGCATAATGTTCACTTCAAATATGAAGCTTGAGTGCACAGTTTAGCCAAAAGTGTTCAGTTTCTTGTAAGAAGCATGTGTACAAGTAGCTGGTGATCTAGTGGAGAAAGGAGTAAGACTAGAGGAATAAAGTGATAATACAATTTATACGCAAACAGAACTCAGAAGTGAGAACTTGAGAATTTCAATTAAAATATACAGATCAAACACAGAATGAGAAATTGCTACTACAATGCTTAAATTAAAAAGTCAAACATATTGGTTTGGTACTTTCAAAACACATCATGACAAGGTGATTGAAACAGTCATCATCCATTGTTGTACATAAAAGTGTCATACCAGTTTCAGTTTGCTGAAACTTCTTTTCCCCTTTGCCAAAGTTGGTAATGCTGTCACAATGTACTGGCAAACTGACCAAAGACTTGTGATTATCAATTTAAATACATAAATTTCACAGAATACGGTCTTAAAGATGGTGCGATCAATGACTTTATAGCCTTTTAACCTCAGTCCTGGTCAATAGGTTTAGCTTTTCAGGATCTAGATCTTTTCCCAGAAACGTCCTTATGGCTTTCATAGCTCTTGTCCATTTTACCCAGTAGACTTTAGTATGCTGCCTCTAGAAAAGAAGAGTTATAATCGTTTGTCTCCTCTAAGCCATGTATTAGGGCCCTGACGATGCTGCAGAGGTTTTTGGCCTAGAACAACTTCCAGTTATCCAACAGGTTGGTTCTAGGATTATAAATTGTCTGTGAATAACAAGCAGGTGGATGCCTAGGATGCTTTTTAAGTTGGAACTTGTCTATTCCACTGCTTGCTTTTGATGCCTTTATCTGCCTCTCTACCTCAGATGAGAGCATATAAGATGCTGTGTGTTGCCCTGAATCTTGTGTTTGCAATCACAAGATCAAGGTGTTCAATCTGAAGCTTTTCCACAATAATATTTGTCTTAAACAGGACTTGGCATATGAACATATGCCTTGTCTTGCATAGTCAATATGTAAGACATGTGTATACAAATTACAACCAAGTTTGGCAAGAATTATCAAAAAAAGATTGGTCATTCATTAAGAATGCAGATGCTCCTGACTCACCTTTTCTCACCCATGATATTCAACTGGCAACCCAATAAAAATAAAAAAACAGTGGAAGAAATATAAAGATATGCCAACATAGGTAAATTATGATAGATTAAAGCAACTCTGTAATAAGGCTTGACAGCTTTCATGAAAACTTACAAGAGACTAAGAAGAAGCAATTACAGATGCTTCCATATGAAATTCCAAGAAATTATGGAGGTTTGTTTCCCTGCAAAAACCCAGAAGACTCAGTAACTGAGCTTTCTGTTGATGGAGCATCTATTACCAGCTTTAAAAAATAGCAGAGTCACCAAACAATCAGTTCTAAAAGGTCTTCACTACTCCAGATAGAGATCCACTTCCCAACCAACCTAAGTATACAGTTGATAAACCAATGTCAGTAAAGACAACATTGAAGCTAGACTGAAAAACCTGCACCAGAACAAATCTGTAGGGCCTGCCAAAATACACCCTTGGAGCTTAAAGGAAGCCCATGCAGAATTGGCCTTGTCTCTTGCAGCACTTTTCAAATAATCCCTGGATATTAAGACAGAGCCTCAGGACTGGCAGAATGCTAATATTGCCCCTATCAATAAAGTTGGCAGCCAATTAGACCCTTCAAATTACTACTCTATTATCATTACATTCATTATTGGGAAAATTCTGAAAGGAATAGTAAATACTGCCATTGTCAGACACCTCACCTTCAAAACTCTTATTACACAGAGTCAGTACGGATTTAGGTCAAGACGATCCATTGATACCAATCTGATAGATGCATACAATTTTGTCAGAGAGCTCCTAGATAGAGGAATCCCAGTAGACATTATTCTGCTAGATTTTGCCTAAGGATTTGACAAAGTATGTCATCATCAACTACAGGCAAAATTAATTGCAATTGGGGTAAGTCAGGAGGCTGTTGAGTGGGTGATGGTATTCCTAAAAGATAGAACGCAGAGCGTAAAGGTACACAGAGAAAATAGTCAGGTATTTTACTCAGTTAGTACTGAAGTGGAAGGTGGAGTCCTACAGGGAACAATCCTTGGTCCAACATTATTTAACATCTATATCAACAATGCCTCACAATCTGTCAAAAATAAAATTAACCTATATGCCAATGATTCAAAAATCATCAGCCCTGCAAAAAGAACCACAAATAAAGCCTTATTATAAGCTGATCGGGGCAAACTCTCTGACTGGGCAAAAACTCCGGAGGTTAGAATTCAACATTAAGAAGTGCAGAACAATTCATTTTGACAGAAAGAGTGTGAGAGATCAGTATCACATGCATGGAATAGATGGTATGGGGAAAATGATTGGTTCCTCTCATGCTGAAAGAGACCTGGGTATACTTATGGACAATGAATAGAAATTTGACCATCATACTCAGTCAGTTGCATCCAAAGCACTCCAGACCCTGGGAATAGTAAAAAGAACATTCTACAGAGGTCACAAAAGCTGATGTGAAAGCTTTACAAAGGACTTGTTTTACCAAAACTGGAATTGATATGTGTATGGCAACCTGATTAAATAAAGGCTACAAGAAAAAACTAGAGACTGTCCAGAGTGAAGCAACTAAATCAATAGAGTGTTGTAGTAGCCAAGACTACCCAACTTCCATGGAGAAGTTACAAATTTCTACCCTCTCCTATTGACAGAAGCGTGGGGACATCATCATGGCATACAAAATGCTGACCACTTAGTCCTTGCAACAAAATATGCTTGAACTTGACGAGTCAACAAGAACTAGAGGAACCACCATGAAGCTGTACTGCAAACAAGACAACACCAGACTATAGACCAACGTCTTCGGAAATAGAGATGTGGGGCTCTGGAACTCCCTAAGCAAAGGAGCAGTCTCAGTCCCTAGTGTGGAGGCCTTCAAGGGAGCTGTGGACAAAGATGGGTTGTCCAAGCCATGGTTTCAAGAATGGGATTCAGCTGACACATTGGCCCAGCATCTTGACTAACCAGAACCTACGTGATAATTCCTCATTTGCTGGACAATGCAATTTAAGTTAACCTAAGAATCTAAATAAAGTCAATTAGGTAATTTGGTAATGCAGAAGTTGGACTTTTTCTTTTATTATCTTGTCTGTGTTCTCTTCTATTAGCTCTTTGAGAACTTTAAAAATAGTGTCAAAGCTGGTCCACAATACTGCTAAACTCTCTGACCTGAACAACCATCTACTCATTGACAAATTCTCAAGCTTCAGTATTGATCCAGCACTCTCAACTGCTTGTTTCTAAGCAATGACTCATTTCATTTGATCTTTAAAGAAGATTACAGTTCCATTAAAATTTCAAATATTTTTTGGACTATGGAGATTTTGCTGCAGGTGTGCTGTGCAAAGAGATTCTTTCTATAAGCTTTGAGTAAAATTTAGCATGCGTGCTTTCCCAGTTTATCTTCAATGTGTTTATTGACACCTTGTCAAATAACAGACATATTGCTTGTATATCATAGCTTTGAAACATAAGTACCTCTGCTTGTGCCTTCCTTTTCTAAGATTTTCCAGATTTTTTCACAAGTAATGTAAAGCCAATTTGATTCTTTTGGTTTCTTATGTGGCAAATGGGTTGCAAACAACCTCCTCAGCAGCTAAAATCCATTTAGGCTTGTTTTTTTTGTGAAAAAAAAAGCATTGATTCAATTATAATAATCTTTGTTCAATATATTCATGCATCCAAACACTTCATTTTACTTGGTTAGCTCTTTCCTTAATCTGACCCTTTGCACTTGAGATCAATCATCTAACACATGTAATTTGTGAATTTTGAAACTGACATGTTGTTACCTTGGATGGGCATTGCTCTCTTTACCACCGACAGCTCTTAAGCTACTAACCACCTAGCCTTTCAGAAAGCGTAACCGTAAACTTAACACTGGATGTAACTGGTACTAGTTTCTACAAAATGAAGGTTTCACCTATTCTTTTGAGTCAGTAAAACCCATGCATTTAACACCTGAGATCAGAATTTTTGGAGATGTCATATCAGTATTTTTGTGTTCCTTATTTAACCAAATGATAAGTTGTGATGCTCTCTGTAAAATCACTAAAATGCTAGTAGAACTGCTATACTTACCAACCCAGATCAAGATTACATTACATGCCCTGTTATTGTTTTCAGATTCTTTTTTTAACTAAATAAATAGTTTGGCACTATCCTTGAAGTCACAAAAAAAACCTGAATTTACCGGTCTAGATTGAGAATTAATTAGATTTCAATTCAGTATTTTCATGTTTTTATTCATCCAAATGTAAAACTGTGGTGCTATCTATAAAATCAAGAAAGGAGTCAGCAAAACTGTTGTGTTCACCAACCAAGTTCAAGATTTCTGTAAATGACATGTCAGTATTTATGTGGTTTTTATTTAACCAAACAAAAATTATTGGCAGCATTGGAAAAATCACGATTTTTCCAATAGCCTTGGCCACCTCCATCTTGGCCAGATGCAGAATCAGTCATTGTCTGGAAGTTTTCTGTGAACAGTAGCATGTCTTGTTTTGAGTAGTTGTTAGTTGTATTTTGCAGCTGATTATATAACAATAAATCTTTCTTTTGGTCAGGAAAGTCATGAACAGGTTGCTATTTCTGTGCTTTCTTTGACTGCCCGTTGACGTAAGACCAGCTTGCTAATATTCCTCAGCTAGTTTTCTTGGCGTGTTGCTTGTTAGCAAAAATGTATCGTTTTATATCTAGATAACCCACGGTTACCCAGGTTTTTGGCCTGGTGGCCGGCGTTTGCTCCCCGTCGAATACCCCGTAGCATATCTTTTTTTGAGTAGTTGTTAGTTGTGTTTTGCAGCTGATTATATAAAAAGAAATCTTTCTTTTGGTCAGGAGAGTAATGAACAGGTTGCTATTTCTGTGCTTTCTTTGACTGCCCGTTGACGTAAGACCAGCTTGCTAATATTCCTCAGCTAGTTTTCTTGGCATGTTGCTTGCTAGCATTAAATAAAAAAAACAAGTTTTTTAAACTGAAAGTAAGGAGCGACATTAAAACTTAAAACGAACAGAAATTATTCCGTATATGAAAGGGGCTGTCCCCTCCTCAACGCCTCGCTCTTTACGCTAAAGTTTTTTATTGTTTTAAAAAATAAAGTTGTGAGACAGAGTCAAACTTTAGCGTAAAGAGCGAGGCGTTGAGGAGGGGACAGCCCCTTTCATATACGGAATAATTTCTGTTCGTTTTAAGTTTTAATGTCGCTCCTTACTTTCAGTTTAAAAAACTTGTTTTTTTTATTTAATTTCTGATCGTTTTTTAGTTAATGCAGCTTTTATTTGCATAAAAATTTCACTTTTCTTTTGCTAAATGGATCTTTACAAATTAACTTACGTAACTAACTTCTATATTCGTATATTTTTCTTCTGGCAAAAAATACAAAGTTGCAGATTTTTGCAGATATG
Source organism: Artemia sp. Qi Xiang Cuo (assembly GCF_049724085.1). Taxonomy (NCBI): domain Eukaryota; kingdom Metazoa; phylum Arthropoda; class Branchiopoda; order Anostraca; family Artemiidae; genus Artemia; species Artemia sp. Qi Xiang Cuo. Next base: position 8,817,220 of record NC_142800.1, read on the forward strand.
AGCTTGAAACCTATGTAATAGGGTTTTCTGATACGCTGAATCTGACGGTGTGATTTTCATTAAAATTCTTTCACTTTTAGGGGATATTTCCCCCCTCTTTAAAAAATCGAGTAAATTTTCTCAGGCTCATAGCCTTTGATGAGTAATACTAAACTTAATAAAATTTATATATTTAGAATCAGCATTATAAACACATTCTTTTGATACATTTATTGACATCAAAATTTCGTTTTTAAAAGTTTCGATTACTATTGAGCCGTATCGCTTGTTTTTTTATTGTTTTTTTTTATTACGTATATGTTATTACTTATATGAAGGGTTCTCCCCTTAGTCAATACCACGCTCTTTACGTTAAAAGTTAAAAACAATTTTGATTCACAAACCCCTGAATCACAAAGGCCGTTTAATTAGAATAGATAGCTCTTTTGAAAGCAATAAAAAAAAACTGTAGCTTAAAGAGCGAGGTATTGACTTGGGGGAGAACCCCCTCACATACGTTATAATTTTTTGTTCGTTTTAAGTTCTAATATTCCTTCTTACATTTCAGTTGAAAAAACTTGTTTTTTTTTATTTAACTTCTGATCGTTTCTTAAATAATGCTTGGAAATCCGGCGCCCCCTTCATAGAAATGTCCCTTACCCCAAAGAAACATCCTCCACGGAAATATTCTCCAGAGTACTCCCCTCCTCTAGCCCCCCCTCCAGAAAAAATCCTTCCTGAAAATGGTTGTATACTTCCCAATAACCAATAAATAATGCTGGCAAGTCCGGCGCCCCCTTCATGGCATTTTCCCTTCCCCCATGAAAACTTCCTTCATGGAAAGATCCTTCCATATAGCCCCCGCCCCTCTCCGTCCCCCCCCTACCAGAAAAAAACTCCTCTGAAAAAGTCTGTATACTTCCCAATAACCAATACTATATGTTAACATTGAGTAAAGTTCATAACTTTCAGCCCTCCCCCTGGGGACTTTGGGGGATCAAGTCATCCTAAAAGACATTTTTATCATATTTTTGACCATGCTGAACAAAATGGCTATCTCAAAATTTTGATCGGGTGACTTTGGGAAAAAAATGAGCGTGGGAGGGGGCCTAGTTACCCTCCATTTTTTTTGGTCACTTGAAAATGGCACTAGAAGTTTTAATTTCCGTTCCAAGGAGCCCTACCACGATATTCTAGGACCACTGGGTCGATACAAACACCCCTGGGGAAAAAACAACAAAACAAAAAACAAACAAATAAAACATGCATCCGGGATCTTTCTTCTGGCAAAAAATGCAAAATTCCACATTTTTGTAGATAGGAGCGTGAAACCTCTACAGTAGGGTTTTCTGATACGCGGAATATGATGGTGTGATTTTCATTAAGGTTCTATAACTTTTAGGGTCTTTCCCCCTTTTTTCGAAAATCAGCCAAATTTTCTCAGGCGCGTAACTTTTGATGAGTAGCACTAAACTTGATGAAAGTTATATATTTGAAATCAGCATTGAAATCTGATTCTTTTGATATATCTATTGGTATCAAAAACCCGTTTTCTAGAGTTTCGGTTACCATTGAGCCGGGTCGCTCCTTACTTACAGCTCGTTACCACGAACTGTTTGAAAAGTGTATCGTTTTATATCTAGATAACCCATGGTTACCCAGGTTTTTGGCCTGATGGCCGGCGTTTACTCCCCGTCGAATACCCCCCCCCCCCCGGGAAATACCCTCCCCCCGCGAAGACATGGCTAGTTGTAGAAAAATGAAAAGCCAAGATGGATAGTCCAAGTAATTGAGAGGCAAATGTTTAAATGGCTGGGGCATGGGTAAATGGCGGGAGTAAGTATGACTCTTATTTGACACATACTTGTTTGTTAGTTTTTGAAAAGGCATGCCTGCCTAGAGTCTCAGGCTTGTTGATCAAGAATTTAAAATTGACGTAAGACCCTTAGATTGCCTGTAATGAGAGGCAAACAAGGTACGCCCGCCTATGGTTTTAAGAAGGTTGACCAAAAATTTAGAATTGACTTAGGACCATTAATTTGCTTGAAATAACAGGCAAACAATTGTTTAAAGCCATCTTTATCTTTCAAATAGTACCTATTCGTTGCCTAAGCTCAGCCCCACATTCTGAGAAAATTTCAATTTTTCACTTATTTTTCATTTTTGGGTCACTTGCCCGAGACTCTGGGTCGGTCCCCAAATATTGTTCCAAATTACTCTCTTAATTTAGCACTTCTTCACGGATGCCCACCGTCTCCAATCACTTTCTTAATAGTATATATTCATTGCCTCAGCTCAGTTCAACAATTTGAGCAAAGTTCAACTTTTTCAAGTTTAGGGTCACTTGCCTGGGACTCTGGGCAGGTGAGCGCCTCCAAAAATTGTCCTAACTTCCTCTCTCGTCTTAGAATTTATTCACGGATGCCTAAAGCCATGAACGGTTAGACTGTTTCTCTAGTGGTAACCATGCATGCGCTACACACATACCAACAATATTTTTTTCATTTTCACGTGGGGTCCCAATCTCGCCCATGTTCATCGCTTAGCATTCGGGCCTTAGAAAATAAACCCCAGATAGTCAGACCCCAACGCTCCAATCTGAACCCTGAACGCTAAAAACTGTCCAAATTTTGTCTAATAATTAATTAAAAATTTGCATCCTGAACCCCTGATGATAATCCACAAACCTTATATGAGGGGGTCAGTATGCATTGAAAATAGTAAAAATTAAATCTGCTCAGAATGCTGGAATGAGCTGAGGCAATGAATAGATACTATTTAGAAATTGATTGGAGACGACATGCCCAGAGTCCCAGGCAAATGACCCAAAACTTAAAAAAATGAAATTTGCTCAGATTGTGGAACTGAGCTGCCAATGAATAGGTAATATTTAGAAGATGATTGGAGAGGGACTAAGTTGAGAGAAACAAAGCATAAGGGCACAATTATAGAACCCAAAAAATTGGGCTTGTATGATGGAAGCACTGGAAATGGGCTGGATTTGGACCCCATATGAAAATGAATATATTGTTGCTATGTCTGTTGCGGATGGTTAGCGTGGGGGGTATTTTCCACGGGGTAGTATTTTCCGGGGGGGGGGGGTATTTTCCGCGGGGGTATTTTCCGGGGATATTTTCCGATGAGGTATTCGCCTAGAACCTTTTGGCCTACCCACTGCTTTACTACTCTTTGAACTGGGGTATGTTGTTGCTAGGGTAAGCACCCTTCCATCCCCTTTAGATGTACTGAAGGACATCATTTTTAGGGATAAGCGATTGGGACAGGACACTTATTCCCATCCATGTGGCCCACGCCCACCACTGACTAGGAATTCGATTGGCCTCGAAGTTTGCAGCCTATGCTGTACTGTAATTTTATGGGATAGGGTGGGGGGGGGGCGGGGGTGTTCAATATTTGAAAAGATACATTCAGTAATCAGATTTTCGCAATAATTTTTTATGCAACTATCCCCCCTCATTCTTAGCAGGCATATAGATACGATTTTATCATTCTTTGTTTTAATTCCTCTTCTGGAATATTCATTATCTAATCAAGGTTCTGATCTTGCTGTGATAAAGAGTAGAGGATGAGTAATCCATGCTAGTGGCATTTCGATGTTGTTGAGGAAAGGATTTGTGGTAAATGGATAGCAGTTTTCTCAGTAGCATAGACAATGTTTTGATATATGTAAAAATTTTCACGTTCTATTGTGTAAAATTTAAAATGATTGTGGAACAGAAAAATAAAGAGCTAGATTAGCATAACAGAAACTAAAATGAAAAATTAACTAAGTTTGAGTGTATTCAGAAGAATTTTTATATGTTTTAGTTTTTCGTTTGTTAGTCTAGTTAGATTTTTTCCAGTTTTAAAAAGTTTTTTTTTCAAAATACGACAGATTGACCCATAAGGATTAACAATCTAAACAATTCAAATAATTTGGTTAAGAAATGTAAATTTATGTAATTGGTATTTCTTATGTAAATGTTTATAAAGTAACTTGGTTGAAATTGAACTAAATTTATTTCAATAAAGTTAACGTTGATAAGTTAAAGCTGTTTAATATTTCTTTTGTATTTACTATGACAGATTATAACCTTACTAATGTCTGCATTAATTGTTTTGCATACTTGTTCTTAATCCAAAAATTGTGTCTCGCAGCAAGTTGAGAATTAATTGTAAATTTCTATGCGTTTATTATTAGGAGAGTAGTAATACAAACACAGCCAGTGACATTGATTCAAGAAAACTGGAGGAGGCGGGAAATGCATGTTTCAAAATCTAGGGGGCAACTTTTTTCCATTAAAATTACCAAAAAAAGTATTTTTTAAAATCAGAGAGGGAGGGGCAGTGAGGGATTTTGAGGATGACCCCCCCCCATCAGTTGATACGGTGTAGCAGAACTCCATCATTTTAATACTCTTGATTAAACTTTATGTTGGATTTGCAAATATATCTCCGTTTGGTAGACATCTCCAATATTTAGTTATCCCCGAAGCCGTGCCGAAAACTAGTGGCGCGCCACCGAAAAACTTATAGCACGCCCCTACCGAAAAGACTTCAGCTCGTCGATGCCACCGCCGATACGGTCGGTGGCGGCGTGCCGCAGGAAAGTTTTAGTGCTGAATTATTTTCTGGTATTATTGAGAGGCAAATATAATGCAAAATCTACTATCTAACAGTACATGCAAAAATGTTGGATCCTCTCAAAGTGTTTTTGGGATCTACTTTTTGACTATGTTACGTTGCTATTCCTAATGCCGGGGTGGTGTCTGGAGCATCGTCATCCTTCTCCACGTGGGAGATCTGCAGCTACGGCTTCTGGAAAAGACAGCAAAATTCCAGCTTGATCCAGGAAAATCCCAAGACTATCACTTCACTGGAACTTGGGTTTTCTGCTTGGACGCTTCCAGCCATTACTGGTTGGTTCAAAGTCGCAAAGAATTCGAACTGGAACATCGGCAGTTAATCGCAAAAGATGTCTAAACCAACGAACTGTCTGCTCGGCTACCAGATGTGACAAAGGTGACTGGAAAGTCATACTTCGTAGGCGGTCGTTGCTGACAAAGTCTGTCCATTGGATTCCCTAGATTTTACGAAACGACTTAGATTTAAGAGTGTTGAGATGGCGCACGTCAAGCATGGACTGTAGATTATCATTCACTTGTTTTAGTCCTCTGTTACAATGGAACATTTTCTAACTAAAATTAGTTTCGACTAACCTTGATATTCCTTTACTACCTTACTGATGGATTTCTTACCATATGCGAAAATACAGCTATTATACTAAGGCCTGAAAGCAAGATGGACAAAAATTATAATTAACCCCCCAACTCTCCACCCAAAATGTATTTATACATATGTAGCCTACATAGAAGCATGTACAAAGTGGAAAAACTAAACTTATTTACGATTTTTTTGTCCTCCTAACATCCTTTTCGAAAAAAATCAATTTTAAAATAGTAATGAATTCCTTAAAACATTTTGTGATTTAGATGAGGTTATTGATGTTGATACTCAGTTGCACATTGTGCAGGTTGTTGATGATCTACCTCCTATGTTATGAAGATATGAACAAAGCAGGTCCCTGGAATGGCGTTTGCCCACAAGATGGAATGCAACATAGTACGATGCAAAGGGTTATTCAACACAAAGTCCCTCAAACAAGTTTTTTTTTGTAAAATTGGGAAACTGATCACGTTCTCGATGTTTTGGAATATGAACTGATGCGTTACTTTTTCTCTCTACTACACAGTTTTTTTGCTACAGTCGAGATTATTGAGGGAGAATTCCTTCCCACCCAGAATGTTGCTCTGCTCTGGCGAAACCTCCTAAAAGGTCATCTTGAAGAGCAGCCTATTGATAGTAGCTTTATTTTGCTTTTGAAAGAAAATGCGAAAAACTTGTTTGACTTTGCTTCCCAAGAGATGATGCTCATGGTAACAGCTTGACTTATGGCCTCTGAAACATTCAAGATAAATGAAACTGAAGAGCGTCTAACCTTCTTGAATGGTTCACTGACAAGAAGGGAATTCTTGTTCAAAATGGTTGAGCCTCTAGTGCTGGCGGCTGACATAAGGTACTTTATCACATCTCCTGCGAATCGTATTTGTCCAATCAGCATTAGGTCCCTCCATTTCAACTTGTGGTGAACGTTTTAGTGCAGTAGAAATTCTTTTGTACAAAGAGGAGAGGGCCCTCGAAAAGCCTGTAATCTCTGGTGCTGTCAGTGGATTAGCTACCCCAAACAGTTGTGTGAATGTGGCTATTGGTGTTTCTCAGAAGAGCAGCAAATCTAAATCTTTTCATGATCATATATGATTAAAACGAGGCTGCTCAAGCAAATAATGTGTCAGAACGATAATGCAGAACAGGATGAAAATGATGATCTGATTCGGCGTCAAGTAGATTTATATCGGGGCTTGTCAGCCCATACCAGAATATCAAAAGATCCTGCCCTAGTTGATGCAATCAATATGACCACTGCCTCCTGGAAAAGATATTTTACTCAGCTACCATGGATTGCAGCTTCGGCAAGAAAAGTTCTATCGTTCGTGGTAGCAGAAAGGGTTTTCAAGAGCGCAGGACTAATTGTTGCTTCTAGGGTCTTTGTTGGTCCCACACCGTGTAAAAAAGCTTATTTTTATACATGATAACTAGATTTTTGTCAAAGCTTTAAAGGAAAGTGATAGAGTTTATTCTAGCTAAGTGTTTTGAATTTTTTATTCTGGCTCCTTGAACTGCCTGAGAATTGAAAAAATGGAGAATTTAAAACTTAATTCAAATTAATCTCTGAAATTTAAAGCTAGAATTAAAAGATTAATAATATATAATGCTTTTCTTTATAAGATGCTGCCGCCTTTTAAATAAAACCTTTTCTTTACAAAATGCTGCCTCCTTTTCTTCTAACACCTTAGAACGATCTGTTCTTAAAATGCTAAGTTTTATAAAAATTGGCTATCAAATAAAAAAAAAATCAAATATAAAATCCTAGTCGCTAAAGTAAAACTTTGATCGTTTGATTTGCTTACCCACCATGTCCAAGTACGTCCACAACCGCGGTACCTTAATTGCCGAGATGGGAAGGAGAATAAATAATCTCTTTCATTCTCAAAGTAGTCCGTTGAAACGTTTAAATTTAAAGCCTTTATTAGCCTATATCACTCTTAAGTCAGAAGATTCAATCTTGAGGCAATGGGAAATAATAGCCTCTGTAGCGTAGAGAATGATGGGTTAAGGGGTAGGGTAGTCAAATAAGTGGAATGCAGGTTGCAAGACCAGGAAATTCAGACATGAAGTAAGACATAAACTTCAGATTCCATCGAGGTTTCATAAATTAGCCTTGGATTTAAGGTGCAAGTGCATTTGTTTAATTCCTGCTTTAGAGCTTAATTTAAACATGGTAATGAAGCTAAAAATGAATCGTGGGCTGAATTCTGATAAAAACTGATACCAATTTGGTTTTCAAAACTTTTTAAAGGTAGTCGAAAAATTTATAAAAATAGAGGAAACGCCGACAAATTGACGGCACGTCGCCGATAATTTTCTGTTGGTTGCAGAATTGTGTCCGCCGCCGCTGAATTTTATTTTGGCACGGTTGTGGATTGTCTATTTTCAGTCGCAATATGCAATGCTTATTTAGTCAGGAGCATAGTGTGATAGTAGGAGGCGAATGCGTGCGAGGCACAGTTGAAGGTTCTAATGGCTCCTTCTGAATTTTCTGGGGTATGCATAATGATGATTGATGATGATTTTATTACGTGACCGCACCAAACAGGTATTTCACTCTACAATACTATATAACTACATTTATACCCAAAGACTAAAATACTCACACGAACTGAAAAAAAAAAAAAAAAAAAAAAAAAAAAAAAAAAAAAAAAAACTACACATTCACTGAACCATCCTCAGATAACTTTCACAATAACCTCAAACATCATGTCTATTTTTGCTATACAGGAATTTCTTCACTATGTTCCTAACATGTTTATCACCAATTATCAAACTTAAATCAAAAGGGAATCTAATAATATGTTCTCTCAATTCAAATATCATATTAAACCTCTGGTGAACATAAAAAGGACAATCATACAGGACATGCTCACAGTTTTCTATACATCCACATTCACACGTTGTGCTTCCAGTCATGCCTATTCTATTCTGTTCGAATGGCCTGTTATAAACTGAGTTAAAATATAACTTGGTTCAATTTTTTGTGCACAAATTAAATCTTCTTTACATTTGAAAAATCTAACAGGCCAACTACTCATGTAATTTTCAAATATTATATACCATTTATTATATAGAGCATTTATAAAACACTACGGTTCAGTTGTAAAGGTGAAAAATAATTTTCCATCAAAAACTCAACTCCTAGCAACTCAGCAACTATTTCATCGGTAAAAATGCTATGATCAACGGAATATCTATTTAAATGAAAACTAGGATGCACAATATCTGGCCAAAAAGGGGGACGTCCCTTTTTAACAAACCTCATCACTGCCAGTTCTATTGCTCTTAGACCGATTGGAAGGACACCAGAAAGGACCATAATAACCTGATTTTGAGCAGTTCTAAACGACTTCGAAATACTAAGGGTTGAACATCTTTCTGCTGACTGTAACATATTCTGTATGTTTTTTTTCTTAAGCCCCCAATCCATACTGGAGCCGCATAGAAAATAGTACTTTCAATTACTAACTTATACAATTTTCTAAGAGCGTAAGGCTTTAAGCCCCAGGTCATCCTGACCGCGCTGAAAAGACGACTCGAATATTTCTTAGCTTCATTAATTCTGTTTGTTACATGTTCTTTCCAAAGAAATTTCCTATCTGAAATTACGACCGAATATCGAACTTTATCTTTAACTTCAATAGTGTCGCCTCCAAATACTAAATTAACGTGAGGGGTCTTATGTCTATTTGTAAATAAGACGGCTTCAGTTTTTAATGTGTCAAATGTTAATTTATTATTTACTGCCCATTTATCAAAACTCTCGAAAATCTTATTTGCTACTTTTTCCAGTGTACTTGCATTCTTTGCTGTAATAATAGCACATATGTCATCAGCATATGCTTGAATCAAACAATTTTCATTTATGTTAATTTCAAGAATATCATTAATATTAACAAGCCAAAGAAAATGAGATAGAATTCCACTTTGTTGATATGACTTTTCTAGTTTTTGTAAGTTTCCATTTTCATCTGCAACTGTGCGATCTCTTGAATAACTATGAATTAATTTTAATAAGCCAGAAGGGCATTCTTTTTCCTTTAACTTTTTAATAGTTCCTGGTTGCCAAGCTTTATCAAACGCCCCTTTTATATAAAAAAATATACACAATGTAAATAACTTCTTCGTTTTATTTTTTTCAACCATAGTCAACAAATTATCAGCCGCATCTACTGTGCTTTTATTTTTCGAAAACCCAAACTGATAATGAGAAATCCAATTTTTATCTTTACTTAAATTATTCAGTCTACCCATTATTAACTTCTCAAACATTTTTCTAAATTAGAAAGTAGACTTATAGGGCGATATGATCGAGCGTTACCGTTATTTTTTTTACTTTTTTTGTTTATTACTATCACATTAGCCTTTTTTCCATTCTTTAGGGAAATACGAAACTTTCAAACACGCGTTTAAAATTTTTAAAAGAGTTGGTGCAATTAGGCTACATTCATATTTTTTTTTAAAATTAAATTTAAGATTCCATATGGGCCTGGGGCTTTCATTGGTTTTAATTTTTGACAATTTCTAAAAGGTTTTGAAACTGAAAATCCTCGCTATTTTCTACATCTTCTTCTAATATCTGCTTTACTTCTTGTCGAATTAGATGATGATAGATATTGTCATCTAATTTCTCATCTTTCGTGAACCACTTATTTAAAAGTACATCCCCAGCTTCAGTTTTTGAATTCATAAAAGTTCCATCACTCTTTTTAATATGGATAGGCTTTGCAGTCCCGCCCTTCAACCTACAAATCTTATGAATTGTATTCCACGGATCCGTAGTCCTTTTTTCTTAACAAAAACGCCTCCAATCTTCTGTTTTAGCCTTCAAAATTTCTAACTTGTATTTACTTTTAGCGTTTTTCATATTTCATTCGCTTTCTATCGATCTTAACATTTTAAAACTTCTCGTATTATGTCTATATTCTTTCCTTAGTTCACTTAATTGTGTTGTCTACCAGCGGCAATATTTTTTAAAAAAATTATAATGACACATAGGAGTCGATTCTTTTATATTATTCTGTAATAATTTGTTTAAATTATAAACGGCTGAATCAATATCTTCTTCTGAAGCCAAATTACATGCAAAAACTTCATCAATACGGTTCAGTAAAACAGCAGTAAATACGTCCCAATTAGTCTTCTTAAAATTATATCGCTGGTTCATATTTCTCTCTCTAATATCATCATTAAAACTGAGATCACAACTTATATACAAATGGTCTGACAGTGAGGGAGGGTCTTGTAGGACTCTCCAATTTTCAATATATGTCAAAAGTTTTATACTAGCAATCGTTACATCTGGGCTAGAATAATGATGATCATATCTGGGAATCACGATCATTAGTAACAACAAGTTGTTTACAAGTTATGAAATCCTCTTATTCTTTTCCTTTATGATCTGTAGAAACACCGTTTAGCCACATTGGACTTTTAGTGTGAAAATCCCTACCTATCACATAAAAAGAATTACACATTCTATCCAAAATACTCAGCTGATAATCTTAGGACTGCAGCGAAGGGGAGCAAAATACTGATGACACTCTGATGATTCTTGACTTCAAATAAATAGATACTGTGACACACTCGTTTGTAGACTCATCATAATGAATATCGCACTTAAATTCTTTTTTAACTACTACTGCAGCACTGAAGAATCTTTTCTCCAAATCAAACTTTGAAAATACTGCATAATCACTTGGTACACATGTTATTTTTCCAAACTTGTTGACATATGGTTCTTTTAACAATACCACATTTGGTTTTAAGTCGCCAAGTGTCTTTTAGAACTGAACCACTGCTCTATATGAGTGCTGAAGGTTAATCTGAAAAATGTCAGTTTGTTTGCACTAAGTAAGTCACTTTGAGTATTCAATTATACTGAATGTTCTTCTTTGGACGGTCCATGATTTCGCGAGCCATTGGGCATTTTTAAATTCATAGGATGCATGTGGCTCACATTTGACATTTTTTTTATTACATGACCGACACACCGGGCCACTTGTAAAAGGTTTTTCACAGTCCTCGTAAGCATGGTTACCCATGCACCATGACCACGCAACATCACCCTTACAAACAGAACGTTTATATCCATAGAGACAGCACTTCGTACATCGAATGATGTTGATGTGATCCTCGCAATCAACCATTAAAAAGCCAAACTTAAGTCTACGATTTGAAACGATTTTCTTCCTTAACACTGGGCTGACTTTAATAATCCCGTTTTTTCTCGTTCCTTATTCTACATCATTGATAACCTTGAAGGTTTCTCCTTTCGCTACGAGGTCCTTAACTGAGAGGTTTGAGTCCATAACACAACTCATACATTCTTTGCGTGTTATATAACCTGTTATTTTTTTTCGCTACCATTCGTGGGAGACGCTTCGTGACTGGTTTTGGTTTGAACTGCAACTGTTCAGATTTTTCTGTTAAAACCACTAGGGCTTCATCTAAGTAATTTTTGCTCTGCATTTCAAGAATATATTTAACTTCTCGTCCCGGTACAATTTTCTTTGCTGCGAACTTTTTATGTTATCCCCCTATAGCACTTGGGATGTTTCTTTGGTAACATGTTCAGTATTTTGATTTCTCTGAGATCTGTTCCTTCCGTCTTGGTTCTTGAGGGTAGTGTTCATTGGTTCGAGGACTAGGCAATGCGACTCGGGTCCTTTTGCTGCGCTGGCATACGACCGGGCACGATTCTGAATGATGGGTGAACTTTGACGAATTTCTTGCAACTCGGTCTGTAGTTTGATAATTTTTTGCGGGTGTTTATTCTTGTTAAGGAGAAGTTTCGAATGTTCTTCTATTACAGTCTGGTGCAAAACTAGGATCCGGTCGCATATTTCTCTAACATTATCTTTGCCACCAGGGACTTTTTTTAAGATTTCCGAAGACCTCTTTCAGAAGTCTCAACGACACTTTTTTGTTGATCGACGGGACATAAACTTTCTTCTTCATTTTGGCCGCCGGTATCATTGCCTGAAGCCATAGTCACTGTCACTGTCGAAAGCAAAAGTCATACCCGGTTAACAAAAACTATGGTCTTGCCTTGGGAAGCTAATATTCACTGGATTGTTTTCATAATTTGCTGATGATTAATACATAGATTAATTCGAATAATGTGATGGATTTTGTGCCATCCTGTACTGCACTTTATCGTCAACAATGTAGTTTAACTTTTATCACTGTTCACTGAAAGCTAAGTGATACATCGAGTTTTTTTCGAATCTCTGTAACAAAGGTCTTCACCCTTTGAAAGCTAAACTAAGACAAAAAAAAAAAAAAAAAAAAATGAAAAATAAAATTCAATAAAAGCCAAAAATTTAAAAGCCAAAAAATATTTTATATTGGTTTAATTCTTATAATCTTTTTCTTTTATTGAATTTATTTATCATTTAGCTCTTTTCTTTTTCATTGGTTTTGTTTTCTTGCCATGCTTGTTTTTTGGTTTTTTCTTCAGCATTTTCACTGATTAATTAAAAAAAAAAACCTTTCCGAAAAATAAGTTTTCAAAGAAAAGTAAAGGCTATTTCAAACTTAAGCTCAGCAGATACAAATACCTGTTAAAATTCAAACTCAAAACGACCAGAAATTACTATTAAAGAATAAATGAAACCCAAAACGAACAGAAATTAAATAAACAATCATAGCAAAAACACAACAGGTAATAATAAAACCGAATAAATAGATCTTCAAGTGATTAATGCTGAGATTGAATATGAAAATCAAGCTTAAAACGAAAAAAATTCCTATTGAAGTATAAATGAAACTTAAAACGAACAGAAAGTAAATAAACATTCAATGCAAACAAACATACAGTAGATATTAATATAAATTAATAAATAAATCTTAAAACGAGTGAAACTTAAATTGAATCTGCAAATCAAGCTTGAAACAAACAAAAATCACTACAAACAAGAGTTTGGGTATCACCTCCTTCTCTCACTGTAAAAGTCTAAAACTTATTGCGTCATTGGCGCTTTAATGAAAACCTATTTTATGACAAATATTGTCTTATGTACTTAATATTGAAAATAAATATTAAAATTATAGTAACATTTTGAACTGATGAGCTTTCAGAAATTAACACCATTATACATCAACTATTCAGTTTAATTTATTAGCTCTTTTTAAAGTTGTTCAAGACGAATATAGTTTCACTACAAACAATTGTTTGGATACGGCCTCCTTCCTTAACTAAATAAAAACCAAAAGCCTACTGCGTCATTGGCGCTTAACTCTAAACGAATGATTTTACAAATATTTTCTTTTCCAGTTCTTACAGCATTGAAAATAAAAATAAGATTACAGTGAAACAAATTCGTGAACTGATGGATCTTTCAACAATTAATATCATTATACATCAAAGGTTCAATTTGATGTTGTTTATACTTTCCAAGACTGTTCAAGACGCTTATAGTTTTCAGACGCATATAGTTGACCTTTGAATTATTTTGAAAAAATGGCTCTCAAATTTCTTATCCGATGGGTTTGAGAGGGCTTGGAGAAGGGGGCTAGTTGCCCTCCGATCTCTTTTGACTCTTAAAAAGGGAACGTTAACTTTCAATTTCCAATCACATGAGCCCTCGCCGAAGTCTACGAGCATACGTTCCATAAGAACTATACATGCCCCCAGAGCAATACTTACAACGCCTGCTCCGGGCCCTGGGGGGGGGTGTAGACACAGGAGGTTTTCTCATCTGAGCTTTGAACCTTTGTTAACGAAATTGTTATACGTAAAGGAGTTTTTGTTTTATGATCTTTGAACTATTTTTAACAAAATGGCTACCTTAAATTTTTATCAGATGTATTTGGAGAAAAAGGGCTTGGGGGCCCTCCAATAACTTTTGCTCTTAAAAAGGACACTAGAACTCTCGATTTCCAATCGAATGAGCCCCTTTGAAGTTTGTGCGACGACCCCTTCTATATGAAGTGCCCCTGGGAAAAAAAATAAATGGAGTGTGGAGTGAGGCTAGCTGCCTACCAATTACTTTTGACTCTTACAAAGGGAATTACAACTTTCAATTTACAATCAAATGAGCCCTCTATGAAATTTATACGAGCACCCCTTCCATAACAACCATATATACCCCCAAGGAATAACTTAAAACGCCTACACTTTGTGTAACTTAAAACGACACCGCAGTTTTTGTTATCTGACCTTTGAACTATTTTTAACGAAATGTTCATATCAAAATTCGTATCTGATGCATTGAGGGCGTGGAGGGAGGGAGGCTAGTTGCCCTCCGAGCTCGTTTGACTCTCAAAAAGTGAGCAAGAACTTTCAATTTCGAATCAAGTGAGCCCTCTGAAGTTTATACGAGCATCCCTTCCATAAGAACTATATATGCCCCTAGAGCATTACTTATAACGCCTGCCTCCGGGGCCTAGGAGGCTGTGTCGACACGGGAATGTACTTATATGACCTTTGAACTATTTGTAATGAAATGGCTATTATAAAATTTTTATCGGATGGGCTTGGGGAAAAAAGGGTGTGTGTGGGGGGGGGACTAGTTGCCCTTGGATATATTTGACTCTTAAAAATTGAACTAGAACTTTATATTTCCAATCAAATGAGCCCGCTCTGAAGTTTATACGACCATCCCTTTCATAAAAACCATATACACCCCTAGGACAACACTTACAATGCCTATCCCCCGGGCCCTTTGGGGAGTTTTGTTTTTTAACAATTTCCAAAAATCTGGCTATCTCAAAATTTGTGGCGGATGGGATTGGGTAAAAAAGGGCGAGGGTGGAGGGGGGCTAGTTGCCCTTAACTCTTGACTCTTAATAAGTGAACTAGAACTTTCAATTTCTAATCAGATAAACCCTCCATGAAGTTTATACGAGCATCTTTTTCATAAGAACCATACATACCCTTAGGGCATAGCTTAGAACGCCCCTTCCTGGGCCCTGGGGCGTTGTATTGACACCGGAGTTTTTTTTATCTGACCTTTGAACTATTTTTAACAAAATGTCTATCTCAAAATTTTCATCAGATGGGTTCGGAAAAAGAAGGTGGGGGGGGGGGCTAGCTCCCCTCGGATATCTTTTGACTATTGAAAAGTGAGCTCGAACTTTCAATTTCCAATCGAATGAGCCCTCTGAAGTTTATACGAGTATCCCTTTTATAAGAACAATATATGCCCCTGGGCATAACTTACAACGTCTGCCCCCGGGCCCTGGGGGTTGTGATGACACCTGAGTTTTTTTTTCTCTGACTTTTGAGCAACTTTTAACTTAACGGCTATCTCAAAATTTTTATTGGATTTATTTGGGGAAAATGGGGCGTGGGGGGGGTAGTTGCCCTCCAATCTCTTTTGACTAAAAAGAAATGAACTAGAACTTTCAATTTCAAATCAAATAAGCCCCCTCTGAATTTTTTATGAGCATCCCTTCAATAAGAACCATATATCCCACCAGGGCATAACTTACAACTTCTTCCGTTGGGCCTTGGGGGCTGTGGAGGGGGGCTGTGTCGACCCCGGAGTTTTTGTTATATGGTCTTTGAACTATTTTAAAAAAAGGCTATCTCAAAGTTCTTATCAGATGCGTTTGAGGAAAAAAGGGCGTGGAGGGGAGGGGGCTAGGTGCCCTCCAATCTCTTTTGACTCTTAAAAAGTGAACTAGAACTTCTATTCAAATGAGCGCTCTTTAAAGTTAATACGAGCATCCCTTCCATAAGACCCATATACGCCCCCAGGGCATAACTTACAACGCCTGCCCCCGGGCCCTGGGGGGTCGTGTCGACACCAAAACTTTTGTTGTATGATCTTTGAACTATTTTTAACAGAATAGCTATCTCAAAATTTTTATCGGATGCATTTAGGAAAAAGGTTGTTTTTTTTGGGGGGGGGGAGCTGATTACCCTTTGATATTTTTTGACGCTTAAAAAATGAACTAGAACTTCAATTTCCAATCAAATGAGCCCTCTCTGAAGTTTATACGGGCATTCCTTCCATAAGAACCATATTTGCCCCCAAAGCATAACTTATAACCCTTGCCCTGAAGACTGTGGGGGGGAGTGTCCTGCTCAATCAATCAATCATTTTATTAATACTAAACTCTATTACAAACGTAAAGAAAAATTATTTGGCCCAAGAAGCTTGGCTCGTTGTGGGCCTTACAACACAATAATGAAGCACTAAAATAACCATAAATATTACTCTAAATCAAACAAAATATATGAATAAAGATTAAAGAGAATAAACACTACCACACAGTAAAAAAAAAAAAAAACGATATATAAGGGAAAAAACACAAAAAGGAGAAACACTAGGAAAAGAGAAAACAGGGAAAATAAACGAAGGAGAGAAAAATTACTAAACTGGAAAGACACGACGAAAAACCGCCTTTGCAGACAGAAATAACGGGACATCTGGTGGGATTGAATTCCATAATTGAATTGATTTATAAACAAGAGACCTCTGGGCTGCTGTAGATGAATGTTTGGGCAAAATAAGTCTACGAGAAGAACTACGTAAAAAAGTAAGAGTATCTACCTGAGCCTGTCCATGAAAAAAATTGCTGCAGAGGCGGTGGAAGTGTACCTAGAAAAGCAGAATGCGCTAAATAAAGATTACTTTTACCAACAATACGATCCAGCGGAGCTATTCCAGTATCATTTTAAAGATCAGAGGAAGGGTAAAGCCGAGGGAGAAGAAAAGTAGCCTTCACTGCCCTATTTTGGGCTCTTTGAACTGAGCAGAGAAGAGATTTATTAGTATCACCCCAGACAGAGCAGCAATAAGAAAGGTAAGGAAAAATAAAAGCATAATAAAGAGAAAGCATAACATCTGGGGGGAGAAATGAGTTAACCCGGTGCAACATTGAAGACTGGCGGAAGATGAGGGAACGGGTGTGAGTTATATGAGGCTTAAAAGAGAAGAAACAGTCAAGATACACGCCAAGAAATTTCACCATAGCAGCTTGCGGTATAACATCATTCCCACAAGTCAGGATGATTGGCTCTCATACGATAAGGGGTCCTGAAGTGTACAATGGCACTTTTTTGGCTGTTGAGAGTCATACCATTTGACCAGCACCAATCTTTTACTTTATCAAGGAGACCTTGAGCTAGGGAAGTGGCAGATGGCAAGTCCACTGCAGCAATGAAAAAGTTACTGTCATCAGCAAAAAGAATAGGGTGCACAAGGGGATGAAGATCATCAACGAGATCATTAATGTAAATTAAAAACAAAAGTGGTCCAGGCACAGAGCCCTGTGGGTTCAATATACGCAAAGTAGTGGAAGAATTACCATTAACTGAAACATACTGAGATCTTCCCGACAGATAAGACCTTAACCATTCTAGTGAGACTCCATGTACTCCAAATGAAGATAGTTTAGACAAAAGAACAGAGTGGTCAACCATATCAAAGGCCTTTGAAAAGTCAAGAAATAGACTCAAAACAGACAAGCCCTTGTCCAAATTAACACACACAAACTCTGTTGTATCAGAAAGTGCATACGAGGTAGAGAAAGTGGGGCGAAAGCCATACTAATGGTTAGTAATGGGATAATGTCCTACAGTTGTATTAGCACTAGAAACAAATGAAGAGAGTCTACGATACACTATTCTTTCGGCAACCTTAGAGATGACAGGAATAAGAGAAATGGGCCTATAATTTGAAATTAGAGATGAATCACATTTTTTATGTAAAGGTAAAACATTAGCAACTTTAAATAAATGAGGGAAAACACCAGAAGAAAGAGAGAGGTTAGTTATGTGTGAGATGGGGTTAGAAACAAACTGACCAATTTTTTTAGGAACATTATTACTCAAACCAAAACCATCAACTGAATGGCTACTTGGAAGCTGGGAAATAATACTATAAATTTCAATATCACTGCATGGGGAAAGGAAAAATGACTTTTCTGCTATGGGAAAACTACTTACTCTACTCTTGGGTTGAATGGGAACTGAAGGAAGAGTGGTGAAATACGAATTGAAGGCGTTTGCTGAAGATTTTTTATCCACAATAGATCCATCAGCATTCCTGTAATGACATGGGGGGGACTGTTTGAGTTTCTTGCGAGAAATAGCTTCATTAACTACATTTCAAAATTTTTGCAAGTTCCCCTTACACTCATCAATTCGACGTGAAAAATAGAGCTTTTTGGCTGCACGTACTGAAGTCGTAAGTACATTTTTATAATGTTTATACTTCAAAAGATCATCCTGTATTTTACTTTTACATGCAACCTTGAACAGAGACGCCTTCATATGTGTAGCATTGATCAGACCTATGGACATTTTGGGCATTTGGGCATAGAATTCCTTGGTCTCTTCCTAAGAGGAAAATGCTTATCCAACAGAGCTCCCATGCGACACACAAATAAACTTGTTGCACATTCAACATCATTAGCTTCAAGAACACTAGACCAATCATTGCTCTGAAGACTAAGAATTAAATTTGAAATTTCATTATCTGTAAAGTTCTAAAAGAAGATTCACCTTGATCATTCTCAGTAATATCAGTTTTAGGCATAAAAAGTTATAGATAAATAGGGAAGTAATCAGATAGATCTATGAAAATAAGACCAGAAGTAAACTTCAATTTTGGAGAATGAGAAATGAAAATATTATCTATCAAAGTGGAAGAATTTCTTGTAGGATCAATACGAGAAGGAGAAAAAATTGAAGGAAGTAGCCCAGAAGAAGAAAGCACATCACAGAGATGGTCACATTCATCACTTGATCCAACATTTAACATATTACAATTAAAATCTCCCAAAACACAAATACGTTTTTAGAGAAAGTCCCCACACCAGAAAGCTGATTAATCAAATCACAGAACAGATGTGTTGGGAAAGGAGGGGGCTTATAAAACAAACAAACAGTATCACATGCAGACTGGCTTTTCAGATCAATGGAAAAAGAATAAACAGTCCTATTACGAAACACTACTGAAGTAAGCAAGGATTCAAGATCATAACGTCTACTAAATATAATATCAGATTTTATAAATAAAGAAATGCCCCCTGAGCACTTTGTTACCATTCTAGGGACATGAATAGCAATATAACTATGCTTATCATGAGCTGTAAATTTTCACTATCAGATAACCATGTTTCTGTTAAACCAATTACATCAAAAGGGCAAGAATTATCAGACCACAAATATGATTTCAGACTATCCCACTTATCTCGTATCCCACGTACATCCAAACAAAATACATTAAAGCAACTATTTAAAGAGAGAGAAGGCATGATTTTATCACAAAAAGCAATAGTAGTGTGATAATTGCAACTAGAATTAACCATAGATTCAAGAAGAGGGTCAAGTGTGTGGGCCTCTTGTTTGCCAGCACTACTCGGTTGCTCAAAGATAACTGATTTAAGAATAGAAGAATTCAAAAGAAAAGAAAAATCAGCCAGATTTACCAAACATGACAAATGCACACAAATGCACACAATATCTTCACAAATGAACAAGATATCAAACAAACATGCTGAAATAGCAGAGGGTAAATTGAAACTAAAAAGGTGAAACTTATAGGCAACAAAGAAAAGAAAGAGAAGAAAAAAAAACTTGCAAGACAAAGAACAATAACAAGCTACAAAGCTCAAAAAAATTAAAAAATAATAAACAATTACAAGGATAAAGGCAAAAACAAAATAAAGAAAAAGGCAAAACAGTGAAGAAGCAACCAGTGGAAAGAGTTATCAACAGTTTATGGAGTTTGTTTAAAAGAATAATGTAAAACAACATAAATTGCAAGCATAAGTAAAACTATTAAATCGTAAAGAGTTAAAAAAACAAAAACAAAAACAGAGCAAAAAGGGGAAAAATAGTTTATTTCATTCCTGGGAGGGGCTTGGCCGGGCTGTAATTGACTGATGGAGAAGATCAACTTGAGATACTTCTTTAACAGTGATCACTTTACCAACAGAAAGCTTGGTAAGTATTTCTCCTCCACTACACCATGTAGACCTCTTCCCAAGCTTTGATTTAGCATAGTTAAGTAGCTGAAGTCTAGGCTTTGTAAGTGACTTAGAAATAAAGACACAACTACCTTGCATACTTTTCTTTTCTCTAAGAATAAGCTGCTGTATTCTTGGACTACAAAATTCCACAACAAGTGGGCAAGATTTCAAACCTGAGCCTTATTTTCCAATCCTTCTAACAGAAACTATGTCATTCTTAGTCAAAGGAATACCAGGAAACCTAGTACTGCAAAATCCAAGAAATTTGCTTTCAGAAGCTTCTGGATAAGGGTCTTCTTTGAAACCAAATAGGATCAGCTGATTTTAAATTTTCATTTGGTCAAGCTGATCGCTCAGACGATCCACATTGAGTTGAAGTGGTTTCAGTGATTCTTACAGCTCTGACAAACCTGAGTCAAGCAAATGAAGAGATGATTCAATCTTCGATATCCTCAAATCATATTGTTTTAGTGATTTTTCAACAAGAACATCAAAATCCATATTAAGACTATTGTATACCTCTTGTTGAATAATTTCCATGTTGTTAGCACCAAAAGCAGCAGGCACATGACCAGAGGCAAATTTTTTAACAGAGGCCTCAACCAAAGAACCAACCTCATTAGACAGTGCCTCACTGACAACTTCTGCCATAGTAGATTTAAGGTTTTGGTCACTAAGTGAATCTGCAATTAGCTTCTGCTTGTTCTTAAGGGTGTTAATGTGTGAGGTGAGCATAGTAATCTGCTCATTAATAGATTCAGCTCCACTGTACTGGATGGAGCAGTCTGATCTCATCTCTCTGTGACAAGGTGGTCTATAGCTCTTTTTTGAGTTGTCACCCATGATGTAGGCTAAAATGAACTCCAAACTAGGCTAATCAAGCTACAAGCAAACAGCAAAAGGCAAATGATCTTCTGGCTGGCACAAGCAATTTTAAAAATGTTTTAATAACAGCGAAGTAGAGGTGTAGGCACCAGGCAGAAAAATAAAAAGACTGTACCTAGGGGGTCCCCAATTGGACCCCTGGGGTTGGGGCTGCTAACTTTCAACAATGTTGAACAAAATGGCTATATCAAGATTTTGATTGGACGTATTTAGGGAAATGGAGGGCGTGGAAGGGGTGTTAGTTTCCTTCCAATCACTTTCGACTATTAAAAAGGGAACTAGCCATTTAAATTTCCAAACGAATGAGCCCATTCTGAAGTTTCTATGGCAACACTTTCTATAAAAACCTTATATGACCCCAGGGCATAACTTAGAACCCTTGCCCTGAGGGTTGTGGGGGGGGCTGTTATCCTCGAAGACCTAATTTCCTGAATTTTCAACTACGTTGAACAACATAGCTATCTCAAAATTTTGATTTGATGCGTTTGGGGAAAAGGTGGGCGTGAGAGGGGGGTTAGTGGCCCTCCAATCACTTTTGACTATTTAAACTTGCACTAGCCCTTTCAATTTCCAATCGAATAAGTTCGTTTTGAAGTTTCTGCGACAAAGCTTTCTATAAAAATCTTGTATGCCCCCAGGGCATAACTTACCACCCTTGCCCTGAGGGCTGGGGGGGAGTGTCCTCCTAAAAAACATAATTTCTATCTGGAAATCAACTACGCTGAACAAAACGGCTATCTCAAAATTTTGATTGGATCTGTTTGGGGAACTGGTGGGCATGGAAGGGGTGTTAGTTGCCTTCCAATCCCCTTAACAAGGGCACTAGAACTCTCGATTTTCAATCGAATGAGCCCCCTTAGAAGTTTCTACGACGACCCCTTTCATATGAAATGGCTCTGGGAAAAAAGTAAAAATAATAAAACATTGGAGCCGTATGGCCTTTACTATAGGTAACGCTATAGCGTTGCCTCTGATTATATTATCTTGTTCGCGCTGGAGAAGAGAGGCGGCTGTTCTCTCAAAATATTCCCTTCGTGTGTTTCCTCAGTATTTTCGTTTGGCCTTTAAAAACCCCATTTTTTATCGTTTTTTTTCTTCATGTTTAAGACAGAAGACTTATTTTTCTAGAAATGTTTCGTAAATTACTTGACTTTCACTTCAGATTTTAATTTTGAATTGCTTTTGAAGGTAATTACTTAATTCTTGACTTACTTTTTAATTGATAAATATACTTTTTAATTGATAAATAGAATGCTATTACATAATATCTTTTTTATCTAATTTTATATCTTCAAGTCCTAAAAGTAAGAACATCTAGATTTAAAAATATCTGGATTTATCTAGATTTAAGATCTAAAATATCTAAAATTTCTTGGATTTTAAAATATCTTTGTACACTTTGTAGTGTTTAAAGCATTAAAACCTTGAATAAAGCTTTCATTTCAAGAATTAAACCAAATTTTCCAAGTTTTCAGATTGGAAACTTTACTAACAGAATAAGCTGACAGCTTTATTTTGCTCTTTACTTTACAGTTACATCAAAAAGACAGTTTTTGAACTTTTGCACGCTTTAAAAAAAATTAATAATCAAATTTTAATGTTAATCTAATTTGTAATGCCTTTGACTGCTGAAGGAGTTGAGCCTTTTCTTTCAACTGTATTAAGATAAAATATGCTCTGCAGGGGTTAAAAGTCATTATTAGTCATCAATCCTAATATATTTTGTATTTTAGGACTCTCCTGACTAAAATCTGTGTTGTATCCAAGTTTCAATGATAGTATTTTACTTCTCATAGTTTGCATTAACTCCGTTCCAAGATCTCTAATGGACTTGCCACAGATTCTGAAAATGGCAGATCCCATCACATTTTCTGAGGATTCTTTCATTAAAAACGGTAAGTTGTACATTTAATTTTTTGTGTCAGAATAAAAGAAAAGCTACTTTGTTCTAGAAAATAATTATTCTTTTTTTTTCCTTCTTGCTCATTAAGTGGTCTTAAGAAAAAAAAATGTCTTAAGAAAAAAAAATGTAACTGCATATGTACTTGAGTCTAACGATTAAGAGCTGAGGGGTGATAAAGTGACCTCTTATTGACGGAAAACACATTTAGATTCAATTTATTAGCTTTAGATTTTAAGTTTGGTGAGACAATTAAATCATCCGGTTGAGGAATTTTCTCTGTGCTTGTATGATGAACGAAATATTTCTATTAAAGCAGGGGTAATTATGGGGATTCAAGTGGGAATATCTAATCATAATACATCTAAGAGATGAATAAAGTTAGTTGAATTCAGTTGCTAAACTTTGGGAGACTATATTTTGTATATTATGCTAATGGAAATTAATGTAGAAAACTCCTATTGATTGGTATTTTTTTACTTTTAATTGTCTATTTTTTGTGATTGTTCAGCTGCATCAGCAAATCAGCAAAATCAGCAAATCACGCAATATCAGCAAAAGAGGCAAGAGGATTGGGTCTTATAAGAAGGCTAAGCAATGAGCTTCCACCAAGAATTTTAATGATCCTCTATCATTCTTTTATCAATCCGTATCTGTCTTATGGTTATTTGGTGTGGAATAGTTCTTTTGTTTCACGTTTTAAAAGAGACATATTTTACAACACTGGGGGCATATTTTACAACACTTGTCCCTAGGTTCTTGGGGGGGGGCTGTGCTATCTCTGGAGTTTTTGTTCTATGATTTCTGGTCAATTTAATCTAGTAAATCGTTCTATGTAATGAATTTCAGGTTTTAATTCGTTCTATGATTGTGAATTGCGTTGAATGTTTCTGATTTTCTTTTGCTTTATAAAAAGTGGGTTTTTGAAAACGAATTTTCAAAAAAAAGGCCTTCATATACATATAATTTTATGTATACATATAATGTCTGTATATTTACATTTTTACACGTACCTAAAAAGAAAAGGCTGTCAGATTTGCTTTGTAAGCTTTACTGTTAAATTTTCCTATGTTTGTTTAATTTAAATTTTGTCTTAGAAGTTGAAGATGCATTGCCAGGTGACAGCGAGAAGCCCTTTCATTTCCCAAACCATCTTTTGTCATCAAAACGTGAAGATGTTCCTTTGGTCAATTTACCTAGCGTATCAGGACCATGTAAATTTGAATACGACACCCAGGAATCCAAATATTCTTACAATGAAGGTATATATGAAACATTGGGTTTTTTGTTGATTGAAAAGTATTGGCTTATATTTTATAGGACAAAAATAGGACAAACGGACTTAATCTTAAGATGGAACTTATGTTTTATCTTATTCCAATGTGGGATTATTTGCCAAACCACTTTTTAGTCTTTCATGAAAATTTTGAAATTTTCAGTTGAAAGTGGTTTGGTAGGTTTTAGTACCAAACAATTCGTGGTAACGAACTGTAAGTAAGAAGGAACCTGGCTCAATAGTAAAAGAAACTCTAAAAAAATAAGCATTTCGATACCAATAGATACATCAAAAGAATCGGATTTAATGATGATTTCAAATATATAATATTCATTACGTTTAGTCTTACCTAACAATGGTTATGAAAATTTTCTGTAGAAATGACTATTGAGAAAAGGCTCATTAAAACTGAAATTAAAAGTTTTTGTGCTCTTTTTAAGTGACCAGAAAGATTGGAGGGCAACTAGGCCTCCTCCCTAACCCTTTTTCCCCAAAATCGTCCGAATTTTTTTTTTCAGATAGCCATTTTGTTCATCAGAGTTGAAAAAATCAATAACTATGCCTTAGGATATAACATGACCCCTTCCCTCCCCCATAGCTCCATGGGAAAGGTCTTTAAGATATAAAAATTGCCCATTGTTTACGCATAGTATTTGTTGTTGGGAAGTATAAATGCATCTTAGTGTAAGAAGAGATATTTTTTGCCGTTTTTTTTTCACGGGGGAACTGTCAATGGGGCGGGAAAGTATCAGGGGGTGAATTTATCATAGAAAATTATGCACCGGGGGAATTTGCCAGAATTCCTATACATTTTTTATTTTTTTTTATTTCTCGCTTTCTCTTTTCCGTCTAAATTTTTTCGCTTGGAGTTGTTAGGGGTAATTGCCTGGGTTAATTTTCACTGGGATTGAATTGTCTAGAGGATATATTTGTGGGGAGGGTATTTCTCCGTGGAGGTCAGGCCAGATTTCCTGGGATTATTTAAAAGCCGATCAGAAATCAAATATAAAAAAATAACTTTATTTCAACGGGAAGTAAGGAGCAACATCAAAACTTAGAACAAACAGAAACTATAACTTATATGAAAGCGGTTGCCTCCTCCTCAACCTCTTGCTCTTTACGCATAAGTTTTAATTTTGTCCCAATTCTTTAAGAAGGACTTCTGGAACACTATGTTCGTTTAATTGGAACAATAAGAATTTTTTTTCAAAAGTATTAAAAACTTTAGCGTAAAGAACGAGGTGTTTAGTAGGAGGCAACCCCCTTCATATACGTGATAATTTCTATTCGTTTAATTTTTAATGTTGCTCCTTACTTCCAGTTGAATTATCTTGTTTTTTATTTATTTAATTTTTTAATAAGCTTGATGATAACCCTTAAAACCACATATTTATATACTTCTTTATAAATTTTGAGATAAATCGGTCTAATATATTGCTTTCAAGTTTAATTTGAAATAAGCAGAAAATGGGCTGTTATCATTGGATCTGCATATAAGCTAGACTGAACTGCCTATATTGCTAGAAGAACATAGCGAGTGCGATTGCATTTTTAAAAACGATAAAAGGCACGTTTTTTTAGGCTGTTCAAATAACCGTTCAAATAGGGATAAAGTATTTTAAAAGAGAGTGAAAAACAATAACAGAAAAAATACCGGATATTTGCTGATGACAGTGTCACTGAATGTGTGACCGAAGTATCCAAAATTTTTATTGTCATTGCTTTTCACTGTTTATAAGGGGGACTGGTATAGAAAACTTCCCGGCTATGTCTTCCATGTTGAATATTTTTAGCTTGTCTGGCGATAACAGACGCATAAAGGCATCGATTTTGGTTTTTATCTTTCCCTCTGAGCTAGCAACATAACCTGAGTTGGCTTTTTTTTTTTTTTTTTTTTTTTTAATGGCCTTTATAAATTGTGTTCTTTCGTCCAAATTCTACTTAAACTAGTATAAGAAAATTGTACACACAATTTTATAATGATTTTAAATTGGACTTCTTGGAGATTTTGAAAGAAATCTGAATTTTAAGTTTTTTTCCTAATTTATTCAAAAACAAGTTTTCATCAGTTTATTTATTTTTACTTAAAATTGTTACCATCAGTTTTATCTTAGAATCCCCTGAAATTTTGCATATTTAGTTTCAATAAGACCGGTTCGGTCTTATTGAAACCAACTCAATCTCGTCTTATTGACCTAACCGGGCATAAATAGCTGTCTCATGGTGATTTACGATCAGCGTTTCATCTTCAGCGTTACGGTCAGCGTTTCATCGTTTCATCAGAGAGGCATCGGATTGTTTACTGTGCAAAAGCACAGGGAAAACTAAAAAAAAGGACTAAAAGCTTGGTAGACCCCAACTACCAAAACATTTATTCGACTAGAACGAAACTTTTCTTCAAGAAGAGACCACAACCGAGAACTCCCAAGACCGAAAGTTGTAACTGCTGGTTACAATTTAGAATCAATTATTTTTGAAAATTCTGGCTGGATGGTTAATGAGTCATGTTTTGTAAAAATCTACGAAGAATTATTAATCGAATATGTGTAATTACCACTTAATTCATTTTGTAGGATGAACCTTTCTAAGACCTTAGACTCATTATAGGTTTGTGTAGTCTTACGGGCCTAGGCCCCCATTATTTTAATAAAATGGCTATCTAAAAAATTCGATCAGATGGATTTGAAGTAAAGAAGGCAGGAGGGCTGGTTGACTTCCGGTCCCTTTGCTATCATCCAAGGTTAACATCCCTTCCATTAAACCTTACATTCCCCAGGGGCATAATTCAAAACCCGTGACCTCCTATTTGGGTGGGGGAGGGGGCTTGTTTATCCTTGGATTTTTTGTTTTATGGTTTTGGGTCAATTTAATCCAACAACTCTTTCTATGTTATGTATTTCAAGTTTTAATTTGTTTTATGTTTGTGAATTTGCTTTGAATGTTTCTGTTTTTTTTTTCTTATGAAATTTTGATTTTTAACAACGATTTGTAAAAAAATAGTTTAAATTTGTGAATATTTACGATTTTACACGTAAATAAAAAGAAAAACTGTCAAATTTAAATTTTAACTGTTAAATTTTTCTATGTCTGTTTAATTTAAATCTTGTTTTAGAAGTTGAAGATGCTTTACTAGGTGACAGCGAGAAGCCCTTCTATTTTCCAAACCATCTTTTGTCACCAAAACGTGAAGATGTTCCTTTGCTTAATTTACCTAACACATCAGGACCATGTAAATTTGAACACGACACCCAGGAATCCAAATTTTCTAACAATGAAGGTATATCTGAAACATTGTGTTTTTGTTGATTGAAATGTATTGGGTAGTATTTGATTGGACAAAAATAGGACAAAGGGACTTAATCTTAAGATGGAACTTTTGTTTTATTTTATTTCAATGTGCATGTCTTTGCCAAACCATTTTGTAGTCTTTCATGAAAGTTTTTAAATTTTCACATGTAAGAAGTTTGGTAGGTTTTATTACCAAACAGTTCTTGGTAACGAATTGTAAGTAAGGAGCGACCCGGCTCAATAGTAACCGAAACTTTAAAAAATGGAATTTTGATACCAATAGATACATCAAAAGAATCGGATTTTATGCTGATTTCAAATACAAAAGATTCATTAAGTTTAGTCTTACCCAACAAAGGTTATGAACCTGTGAAAGTTTTCTTATTTTCGAAATAAGAGGGACACACCTCCTAAAAGTCAGAGGATCTTAATGAAATTCACACCATCCAATTCAGCGTATCAGTGAACCCTATTGTTGAGGTTTCATGCTTCTATCTGCAATAATGTGGAATTCTGTATTTTTTGCAAGAAGAAAGATCACGGATGTGAGTTTATTTGTTTGTTTTTTCTTCCCAGGGATGATCTTATTGACCCAGCGGTCCTAAAATATCATGAGAGGTATTATTCAAACGAAAATCAAAACCTCTAGTGGCCTTCTTAAGTGACCAAAAGATTGGAGGGCAACTAGGCCACTCCCCACCCCTTTTCCCCATAAGGATTTTGTAATAGCTATTTTTTTCATCATAGTTGAAAGGCTCAATAATTATTCCTTTGGATGTAACCTGACTTTGGATGTAAAAAAAAAATTAATTCATTGGGTAAAATATGTTGAGTATTGTTTTTTTTTAAGAATAAGGTAGTAGTTTCACGAATTTTCTAGCTAAGGAAAATCACAAAAGAAATGTATTGCTAAACGAAATTGCCTATTAAAGTTTTATAAAATATAATATTTGTACATAATTTTTGTATTAGCACTTCGTAAACGTGTAAATTCAACTCAAACAACCCAAAGTTTCAACTCAATACCCCCGGCTGTTCTTAGACTATTATTGATAGAAATTTTTAACAACCCGTATGCAAATAAAATGCTCTGATGTTGATCAATAACCCCTCAAAATTACCTGAAAGCACTCGCAATTAGAAATGGTCACAGTGATAAGAAGTTAAAGTTAAATTAATGATGGTCGCAGGCCCACCGTTGTTGAAGTAGCTTCAGTATGGGGCCTGAAAGTTTCAAGTTAAAACCCTTGGCTGTTCGTAAAGTATTACAGATACACCTTTTTTATAAGTCATTTGCACATAGTGTCCTTTGATTTAGTTAAAAATGCCCCTCAGCATTCACTTAAGTTTCACATTGATACCCTAACTCTTTTGGAACACAACTGGGTTGAAACATACCTCCCTTTCTTAATGATAAATCTAGTGTATAAACAATCGAAAATTGCGCAATTTGCATACTCAATTTAAGTTTCACTTGTTTTAAGATTTGTTTATTCATTTACCTTAATTTATATTGAATGTTTGTTCGCGACCTGGCTCAATGGTAACCGAAACTCTAAAAAACGGAATTTTGATACCAATAGATACACCAAAAGAATCAGATTTTAATACTGATTTCAAATATATAAGTTTCATCAAGTTTAGTCATCCCATCAAAAGTTCACCGAACGCGTTCAACATAACCATTAAAGTTCACCTAAACATCAAACAAGCCTGAGAAAATTTGGCTGATTTTAGAAAAAAGAAGGAAAGACCCCCTAAAAGCTATTAAATCTTAATGAAAATCACACCATCGTATTCAGCTTATCAGAAAACCCTACTGTAGAGGTTTCAAACTCCTATCTGCAAAAATATCGATTTTTGCATTTTTTTTTGCAAGAATAAATATCAAGGATGCTTGTTTATTTGGTTTTTGTTCCCAGGGGTGATAGTATTGACCCAATGGTCCTAAAATATCGTGGGAGGGCTAATTGGAACGGAAATTAAAATTTCCTGATATCAGTTTTGGTACTCTTCATTACCCTGAAGAGTAAGAAAGCGGTATCGTATTAAGAACATTCAATAAACAAGCTTTAAGAATATGAGGTGAAAGCACACCACCCTGACGGACCCCAGATCTAACTTGGATTTACCAAAGGCCCGGGAACCCTGCCTCAATTGAATAAATGAATTCTGGTACCAAAACCGAAGTACACAAATAACTGAACTATTCACTCCCAAACGTGCCAGAGAAAACCATGCCTGAGAGTGACAAACAGTATCGAAAGCTTTAGATAGGTCTAACGCACAAAAGTGAACTTCCGTTTTTAAACGAGGAAAGAATTAACAGGAAAGAATCAGGCACTAGTGAGATACTAACAAACATCTGGAAAAGTAGTTGCAGATGGCTAATCAACTCGGGAGAATCAGCTCTTAAATGTTCAACACAAATTCCGTCCAAATAAACCGACTTAGATTTTAGTTTTTTAATGCTTTTCACAACAGACTCAGCACTAATAGGGGTAATATCTTTCTGGCGTAATCTACACGGAAAAACTGAATCAAGCAGTCTACAAAACCGGAAATGGACTGCAGAATTTACTGTACTGAAAATTGTAGAGTAATGACTAACCCATGAATCACCAGGAACTAAACTGGACGAATTAGTTGGATTTATCTTATTAGAATTCACCACTTCACTCCATTGCCGAGGAATTTTTGGAAGTTCCTTACCCTTATATCGGAGGCTTTGCAACTAAGATTTGAATTCAGACTTAGTTTTTCTTTTAATATTAAATACATGACCCGCATTGGGGTGGCCACATGCATTCCATATCCGAAGCCACATTTGGCCCGATTTTTAACAAATTTTAACTGAGGGTCCTCTTCGCATAAAGAACTTTTATTTTTCAAACGTAAACGTAAAACTGGGACAGGAATGACCTCGGCTTGTTTGCGGCAGGCAACAGTCTGAGAATAGTAAGAATAAAGTTTGTCATCGAACATTAGGCGAGAGGACATTGACACAAATTAATGGTAAGGAACTGTTAAAGATGAGAGCAGAGTTGCCAAAGTACATATATATAATGTCCAATTAGCTTTATTCCATTCATGCTTATTATACCGTTTCGTGCCCCGTACAGAAGATTCACACTGATTTGGGCCAGAAGAATGCGAAACAGAGACCGTAAGGGATAGAGGGAGGTGATCATAATCTCTTTCTTCATCATGAACCTAAACACACTCTTAGCTACTGACCTTTGAACTATTTTTAACGAAATGACCTTACGTAAAGCAGTTTTTTATATGATCTTTGAACTATTTTTAACAAAATGGCTAGCTCAAATTTCTATCAGATGTATTTGGGGGAAAAGAGCCTGGGGGGCGAGTTGCCCTCTGACCACTTTAGACTCTTAAAAAGGGCCGTATTTCAATATCCAATAAAATAAGCCCTCTCTGAAGTTTATACGATTATTCCTTTCATACAAACAATATATGCTCCAGGGTATAACTTAAAATGCCTGTCCCCGGGCCCTGGGGGGTTGTGACGACACCTGAGTTTTTGTTATCTGATTTTTGATAAATTTTTAACTTAATGCCTATCTCAAAAATTTTTATTGGATGCACTTGGGGAAAACGGGCGTGGGGGCTAGTTGCCCTCCAATATCTTTTGACTTGAAACAACTTAACTAGAGCTTTCCATTTCCAATCTAATGAGCCATCTCTTAATTTTTTACGAGCATCTCTTGGAAAAGAACAATATAGTCCCCAAGTACATAAATTATTGCACCTGCGCTCGGGCCCTGAGGGGCTGTGTTGACCCCTGAGTTTTCTTTATATAGTCTTTAAACTATTAAAAAAAAAATATCTCAAAGTTCTTATCAGATGGGTTTTGAGGAAAAAAGGGTATGGAGGGGGGGAGGGCTAGATGCCCTCCAATCTCTTTTGACTCTTAAAAAGTGAACTAGTACTTTCAATTTCCAATCAAATGATACCTCTTTGAAGTTATTACGGGAATCCCTTCCATAAGACCCATATATGCCCCTAGGGCATAACTTATACCGCCTGCCCTCAGGTACAGGTGGGTAGTGTCAACACCGAAATTTTTGTTATATAATCTTTGAACTATTTTGAACAAAATAGTAACAGAAAAAAATTAATTAAAAAAAACTAAAATAACTTTACATAAGAGATAATCATTAACAAGCAGTGTATAGAGCTATCCTCCCATTTGCGCTACAAATGGGAGGATATTTATAATAATTATTGTTTTTTATAAATAAAGTATCTATGTACAAGTTCTATTTACATGTTTCTTTTAACTTGTGTTCTTGCAAAGGCACTATACCTTTCTTGATACTTTTAAGATCATAGTATTTACGAAAAGAAACTTTTTGGCAATGGAAGTTAATCAGATTGGCTTTTCAAAGGACAGAGTAGACAAATGTATAGGTTTTGGGGCATTGGTCCCTGGACCTCTATAGATTTGCCTGTCAGTATAGCCTATATCAAATCAGTATAACAATAATATAGAAACGATGCCGTAATATACACACATCCACAATATATTACAGATAACTCGTTTCGTGGAAGAAAGAAAACCTGAGGGGGTTTCTTGAAAAAAAGAAAAACCTGGAAAAGCGGGTTTCTGGAGGAAAAAGGGGGTTTCTAGAAGAAAGAAAAACCTGAACCAAGTGGTTAAGGAACTGATTTCCAAAATGTTTATAATAAAATTATTGTTTTTATAAATAAAGTATCAGTAGAATGGCCCCTATTGATCCCACGAGTACAATACCCCTTCGAATCCCGATCCGGGCACTTTTTTTTAAAACTCCCACGAGTACCACGTGGTTTATGGTTTTCTCACTGAGAATGAAAAAACAGAGATTTTCTCACATTGATGGATGTTTCAAGGTCAATTTATGCGCTGTTGTTTGGCCAGATTTAATGATAATGGAATGATTTACATACTAGGTGGTGAAATTATTGGTTCACGAAGGGGAACTTAAGAAACAAACATGGCTTCATTATAGTTAGGCTAGCCTAAACAGAGAACAAGTTTTAAATAATCGCTAGGGGAAATTATTAATTCACGAAGGGGGAATTAAGAAACAATATGGTTTCTTTGATCTTTAGGCGAACCTGACCTGAGAACTTGATTTACATAATCGCTAGGGGAAATTATTGATTCACGAAGGGGGAATTAATAAACATTATGGCTTCTTTAATCTTAGGCCTGAGGGATAAACGTTCTTTAGGTCAGAGAGAAAAATTAATATTCTATTTTTAAATAGGGCTTCATTGATCTTTAGTGTCAGGAATTATAAATGACATCACTTGTTATCTTGGAATTATGCTCTAAAGAGATAGAAATTCTATTTTTAAATACGGCTTCCTTGAGCTTTAAGTCGGAGAGATAAATTGATATTCTAACGAAACCCTAATAGTGTAGCTAGGAACATTTATGAGATGAAGAGATTAACGTAGGAAAGGGTTTCCTAGAAATTTGATATGTGAAAGCACAGAGATGCCAAAAAACAAAAGGAACACACAGAAATTACTTTTAGGGGATTATTTGGGCGAGACGGTTTTAGACAGCTTATGTAATTATTTCGACGAAACAGTTAGAGACATTTTAAAAGATGATTTAAAAGATGATTTTAAAAGAGGTTTTGAGTGTGGTCGTTATAGTAAACAAGTTCCATTTGAACAGTGTTGTGAGGTCCTCTATCACGACCCCAAAGGGCCTCGATCACCATACACCAATCCAAAAGGTTCCAATCCCCAAACCTCAAACCAGAAGGAACTCCCCGGTCCCCCAAGGGTCCCCGAGCGCCAACCCGGCCCCCCACCCCCTCCCAGGCCCTCCCCGGGCCCCCCAAAGGCACATCGAGCTCCCAAAAGACCACCGGGGTCCCAAAGGCCTTCACCCGGTCTCCAAGTGTCCCCCAGGCTCCCAACGAGCCCCCAAGGATCCCCAAAGGCCCTCCACCGGTCCCCAAAGGTCTCCCAGGCACCCAAAGGACCCCCCTCCCCTAACTCTCCCTCCCTCTCCTCCCCCCTCCTCACCGTCCCCTCCCCCTCCCCCTCCTCCCAATCCCCCCTCCCCCTCCCCTCTCCTCCTCCCCTCCTCCCCTCCCCTCCCCTCCTCCTCCTCCCCATTTTTTTAATATTTTTTGTGCATTGAGACACAGAAGGGCACCCTCCCCCCGCCCGGCCCCCCCCAAAGGGCCCCCGGCGCCCCTAAGACCTGATTTTTCAAAGTTCATTTTCAATTTCTTTCGTTGAAATGCAAGAGTTGGAATATTTCAGTAGTGCTTTGATGTGGTTTACAGTGTCACAGTTACATTCTCTTGATTTTTCAAAGTTCATTTTGGATTTCTTTCATTGAAATGCAAGAGTTGAAATATTTCAGTAGTGTTTTCTCGTAGTTTACCTGCCACAGTTATATTCTCTTGATTTTTCAAAGTTCATTTGAATTTCTTCCGTTGAAATGCAAGAGTTGGAATATGTCAGTGGTGTTTTGATGTGATTTACTTTATCAGAGTTACATTATCTTGATTTTTCAAATTTCATTTTGAATTTCATTCGTTGAAATGCAAGAGTTGGAATATTTCAGTAGTGTTTTATTGTGGTTTACCTTGTCACAGTTACATTCTCTTGATTTTTCAAAGTTCATTTTGAATTTCTTTCATTGAAATGCACGAGTTGGAATATTTCAGTAGTGTTTTGGTGTGGTTTACCTTATCACAGTTACATTCCCTTGATTTTTCAAAGTTCATTTTCGATTTCTATCATTGAAATGCAAGAGCTGGAATATTGCAGTAGTGTTTTGCCATGGTTTACCTTGTCACAGTTACATTCTCTTAATTTTTCAAAGTTCATTTGAATTTCTTATGTTGAAAAGCAAGAGTTGGAATATTTCAGTAGTGTTTTGTTGTGGTTTACCGTGTCACAGTTACATTCTCTTGATTTTTCAAACTTCATTTTGAGTTTTTTTCATTGAAATGCAAGAGATGGAATATTTCAGTAGTGTTTTGTAATGGTTTACCTTGTCACAGTTACAT
The DNA here is from genome assembly GCF_049724085.1 of Artemia sp. Qi Xiang Cuo. NCBI lineage: Eukaryota > Metazoa > Arthropoda > Branchiopoda > Anostraca > Artemiidae > Artemia > Artemia sp. Qi Xiang Cuo. The sequence goes on from NC_142800.1 coordinate 8,851,754, forward strand.
TCTCTTGATTTTTCAAAGTTCATTTTGAGTTTCTTTATTTGAAATTAAAGAGTTGGAATATTTAAGTAGTGTTTGGTCATGGTTTACCTTTTCATAGTTACATTTTCTTGATTTTTCAAAGTTCATTTGAGTTTCTTTAGTTGAAATTCAAGAGTTGGAATATTTCAGTAGTGTTTTCTCGTGGTTTACCTTGTCAAAGTTAAATTTTCTTGATTTTTCAAAGTACATTTTGTATTTCTTTCATTGAGATGCAAGAGTTGGAATATTTCAGTAGAGTTTTGTCGTGGTTTACCATGCCACAGTTACATTATCTTGATTTTTCAAAGTTCATTTTGGATTTCTTTCGTTGAAATGCAAGAGTTGGAATATTTCAGTAGCGTTTTGTCGTGGTTGACCTTGTCAGAGTTACATTCTCTTGATTTTTCAAAGTTTATTTCGAATTTCTTTCATTGAAATGCAAGAGTGGGATTTTTTCAATAGTGTTTTGTCTTGGTTTACCATGTCACAGTTATAGTCAGTTGATTTTTCAAAGTTCATTTTTGATTTATTTCATTGAACAGCACGAGTTTGAATATTGCTTTAGTGCTGTGTTATTGTTTAACTTATAACAATTACATTCTCTTAACTTTTAAAAATAATTTTTAATTTATATAGTTTAAATGCAAGAGCTGGAATATTTCAGTAGTGTTTTCTCGTGGCTTACCTTATCAGAGTTACATTATCTTAATTTTTCAAAGTTAATTTTGAATTTCTTATGTTGAAATGAAAGAGTTGGAATATTTCAGTAGTATTTGGTTGTGGTTTACCTTGTCAAAGTTACATTCTCTTGATTTTTCAAAGTTCATTTTGAATTTCTTTCATTGAAATGCAAGAGTTGGATTATTTCAGTAGTGTTTGGTCATGGTTTACCTTGTCACAGTTACATCCTCTTAATTTTTCAAAGTTCATGTCGAATTTCTATCGTTGAAATGCAAGAGCTGGAATATTTCAGTAGTGTTTTCTCGTGGTTTACCTTGTCACAGTTACATTTTCTTGATTTTTCAAAGTCCATTTTGAATTTCTTTCATTGAAATGCAAGAGTTGGAATATTTCAGTAGTGTGTTGTAGTGGTTTACCATGTCACAGTTACATTTTCATGATTTTTCGAAGTTCATTTTGAATTTCTTTATTGAAATGAAAGAGTGGAACTATTTAAGTTGTGTTTTGTCGTGGTTTACCATGTCACATTTAAAGTCCCTTGATTTTTAAAAGTTCGTTTTCGATTTTTTTTATTGAGATGCACGAGCTGGAATATTGCTGTAGTTGTCCTGTGTGGTTTACCTTATAACAGTCATATTCTCTTAATTTTTCAAAATTCATTTTTAGTTTCTTTCCTTGAAATGCAATAGTTGGAATATTTAAATAGTGTTTTGTTGTTATTTAACCATATAACACTTACATTATATAGATTTTTCAATGTTCATTTTGATTTTCTTATGTTCAAAAGCAAGAGTTGGAATATTTCAGTAGTGTTTTGTTATGGTTTACCTTGTAACACTTACATTTTCAAGATTTTTCAAAGTTCTTTTTGAATTTCTTTCATTGAAATGCAAGAGTTGGAATATTTCAGTAGTGTTCTGTTGTGGTTTACCTTGTCACAGTTACATTCTCTTGATTTTTCAAAGTTCATTTTGGATTTCATTCGTTGAAATGCAACAGTTGGAATATTTCAGTAGTGTTTTGTTATGGTTTACCTTGTCACAGTTACATTTTCTTGATTTTTTAAAGTTTATTTTGAATTTCTGTCTTTGAAATGCAAGAGCTGGAATATTTCTGTAGTGTTTTGTCGTGCTTTACCTTGTCACGGTCACATTCTCTTAAGTTATCAAAATTCCTTTTGGATTTCTTTTGTTGGAATGCAAGAGTTGGAATATTTCAGTTGTGTTTTGTAGTGTTTTACCGTGTCAGAGTTATATTCTCTTGATTTTTCAAAGTTCATTTTGAATTTATTTCATTGAAATGAAAGAGTTGTATTATTTCAGTACTGTTTTGTTGTTGTTTACCATGTAACAGTTACATTCCCATAATTTTTAAAAGTTCATTTTGAATTTCTTTCATTGAAATGCAAGAGATGGAATATTTAAGTAGTGTTTTGTCATGGTTTACCTTGTCACAGTTACATTCCCTTGATTTTTCAAAGTTTATTTGGACTTCATTCCTTGAAATGCAACAGTTGGAATATTTCAGTAGTGTTTCGTTGTGGTTTACCTTATCAAACTTACATTTTCTTGATTTTTAAAAGATCATTTCGGTTTTCTTTAGTTGAAATGCAAGAGTGGGATTATTTCAGTAGTGTTTTGACATTGTTTACCTTGTCACATTTACACTTTCATGATTTTTCAAAGTTTATTTTGGATTTATTTTGTTGAAATGCAAGAGTTGGACTATTTTAGTAGTGTTTTGCTGTGGTTTAACTTGTCATACTTACATTATCTTGATTTTTAAAAGTTAATTTTGTATTTCTTTCATTGAAATAAATGAGTTGGATTATTTCAGTAGTGTATTGTCGTGGTTTACATTGTCAATCTTAAAGTACATATAGATTTCAATGTTAACTTTATTTTATTTAATTGAAATGCAGGAGATGGAATATTTGAGTAGTGTGTTGTTCTGGTTGACATTGTCACACTTACATTATCTTTATTTTCAAATTATCATTTTGGATTTCTTTCTATGAAATGCAAGAGTTGGAATATTGCAGTAGTGTTTTGTCTTGGTTTTATTTGTCAAAGCTACATTCTCTTGATTTTTCAAAGTTTATTTTATATTTATATCTTTGAAACGTAACAGTTTTATTATTTCAGTACTGTTTTGTCATGTTTTAAAGTGTCACAGTTACATTCTCTTGATTTTTCAAAGTTCATTTTGTGTTTCTTTCATTGAAATGCAAGAATTTGAATATTTCAGTACCGTTTTTTGGTGGTTTAACTTGCCAGAGTTACGTTATCTCTATTTTTCAAAGTTCATTTTGTTTTTCTTTAGTTTAAATGAAAGAGTTGTAATATTTCATTAGTGTTTTTTCGTGGTTGACATAATCAAAGTTAAATTATCTTGATTTTTCAAATTTACGTGTTATTGTCTTTAATTAAAATGAAAAAGTTGTAATATTTCATTAGTTTCTTGGTTTGTTTTAAATTGTCACAGTTACATTCTATTAATTTTTATCTGGTTATTTTTAATTTATTTAATTGAAATTCCAGAGTTTTAACATTTAAGTAGAGTTTTTTTGCGGTTTAAATTTTCACAGTTAAATTATCATTATTTTTCAATGTTCATATTTATTTTATTTATTTTTAATTCTCGAGTTTTTATGTCATGAGTGTTTTTTTGAAGTTTACTTTGTCAAAGTTAAATTCACTTTATTTTTCAAAGTTACTGTTGTTTTTCTTTCATTGAAATACAAGAGTTGGAATATTTCAGTAGTTTTTTGTTGTGGATTACCATGTCACAGTTACATTCTCTTGATTTTTCAAAGTTCATTTTGAATTTCTTTAGTTGAAATGCAAGAGTTGGAATATTTCGGAAGCGTTTTGTTATTGCTTACCATGTCATAGTTATATTCTATTGATTTTTCAAAGTTCATTTTCAATTTATTTCATTGAAATTAAAGAATTGGAATATTTCAGCAGTGCTTTGTCATGGTTCACATTGTCACAGTTACCTTCTCTTGATTTTTAAAAGTTCATTTTGAATTTATCTCGTTGAAATGCAAGAGTTGGAATATTTCAGTAGTATTTTGTCGTGGTTTACCTTGTCACAGTTACATTCTCACGATTTTTCAAAGTTCATTTTGGTTATCTTTCGTTGAAAAGCAAGAGTTGGAATATTTCAGCAGTGTTTTGTCGTGGTTTACCTTGTCACAGTTACATTCTCTTGATTTTTCAAAGTTCATTTTGAATTTGTTTCGTTGAAATGCAAGAGTTGGATTATTTCAGTAGTGTTTTTTCATGGTTTACCTTGACACTGTTACAATCTTTTAATTTTTCAGCTCATTTTGAATTTCTTTAATTGAAATGCAAGATTTGCATTATTTCAGTAGTAGTTTTTCGTGGTATACCCAGTCACTGTTACAATTTCTTGATTTTTCAAATATTATTTTCGATTTCTTTCCTTGAAATGCAAGAAATGGATTATTTAAGTAGTGTTCTGTTGTGCTTTACCTTGTCACAAATACATTCGCATTATTTTTCAAAGTTCATTTTGAATTTCTTTATTGAAATGCTAGAGTGGGACTATTTAAGTTGTGTTTTGTCATGGTCTACCATGTCACATTTAAAGTCGGTTGATTTTTAAAAGTTCGTTTTTGAGTTTTTTTATTGAGAAGCAAGAGCTGGAATATTGATTTAGTTCTTTGTTGTGGTTTAAATTATAACAGTCATAGTCTCTTAACTTTTCAAAATTAATTTTTTATTTCTTTAGTTGAAATTAAATTGATGGAATATTTAAATAGTGTTTTGTTGTTAGTTAACCTTATAACAGTTACATTATCTTGATTTTTCAAAGTTCATTTTGAATTTCTTATGTTGAAAAGCAAGAGTTGGAATATTTCAGTAGGATTTCGTTGTGGGATACCATTACGCACTTACATTAGCTTTATTTTTTATTTTTTATTTTTAATTTTTTCATGGTAATTCACTATTTGGAATATTTTAGTCGCATTCTTATGTGCCTTAAATTTTACCAGTTACATTCTCTTTATTTTTCAAAGTTCATTTTGGATTTATCACGTTGAAATGCAAGAGTTGGAATATTTCAGTAGTGTTTTGTCATGGTTTACCTTGTCACAGTTACATTCTCTTACTTTTTCAAAATTCATTTTGAATTTCTTTCGTTGAAACACAAGAGCTGGAATGTTTCAGTAGAATTTTGTTGTGGTTTAACTTTTCACAGTTACAGTTTCTTGATTTTTCAAAGTTCATTTTGAATTTCTTTTATTGAAATGCAAGAATTGGAATATTTCAGTAGTGTTTTACCTTGACACAGTTAAATTTTTTGATTTTTGTTAGGTTAGGTTAGGTTAGGCTAGATCAAGTTAGGTTAGGTTAGGTTAAGTTAGGTTAGGTTAGCCTACGTCCGCGCGCGTACGTAGGCTAACCTAACCTAACCTAACATGATCAAACCTAACCTAACCTAACAAAAAGTCAAAAAATGTAACTGTGTCAAGGTAAAGCACGACAAAACATATTTCAACGAAATAAATCCATAATGAACTTTGAAAAATCAAGAGAATGTAACTGTGACAAAGTAAACCACGAAAAAACACTACTGAAATATTTCAACTCTTGCATTTCAACGAAGGAAATTCAAAATGAACATTGAAAAATTAAGAGGAAGTAACTTTAGCAAAGTAGACCACGGCAAAACACTACTGAAATATTCCAACTCTTGCATTTAAAAGAAAAAAATCCAAAATGATCTTTGAAAAATCAAGAGAATGTAAGTGTGGTAAGGTAAACCACGAGAAAACAATAGTGAAATATTCTACCTCTTGCATTTCAATGAAAGAAATTGAAAATGAACTTTGAAAAATAAATAGAATATAACTGTGACAAGGTAAGCTACCACAAAAAACTAATGAAATATTATAACTCTTTCATTTCAAATAAAGAAATTCAAAATGAACTTTGAAAAATAAAGAGAATGTAACTGTGACAAGGTAATCAACGACAAAACACTACTTAAATATTCACTCTTGTATTTCAATGAAAGAAAACCAAAAGGAACTTTGAAAAATCAAAGGAATGTAACAGTGACTTGTTAAACTTCAAAAAAACACTACTGAAATAATTCCACTTGCATTTCAATGAAAGAAATTCAAAATGAACTTTGAAAAATCAAGAGTATGTAACTGTCACAAGGTAAACCACGACAAAACACTACTGAAATATTCCAACTCTTGCATTTCAATGAATGAAATTCAAAATAAACTTTGAAAAATTAAGAGAATGTAACTGTGACAAGGTAAACCACAACAAGACAGTACTGAAATATTACAACTTTTGCATTTTAATGAAAGAAACTCAAAATGAACTTTGAAAAATCAATAGAATGTAATTGTGATAAGGTAAAACATGAAAAAACACTGCCAAAATATTCCGACTCTTGCACTTCAACGAAACAAATTCAAAACGAACTTTGAAAAATTAAGAGAATGTAACTGCGACAAGGTAAACCACGACAAAACACTGCTGAAATATTCCAACTCTTGCATTTCAATGAAAGAAAACCAAAAGGAACTTTGAAAAATCAAGGGAATGTAACAGTGACAAAGTAAACTACAAAAACACTACTGAAATAATTCCACTTGCATTTCAATGCAAGAAATTCAAAATGAACTTTGAAAAATCAAGAGAATGTAAGTTTGAAAAGGTAAACCACGAAAAAACGCTACTGAAATATTCCAACTCTTGCATTTCAATGAGTGAAATCCAAAATGAACTTTGAAAAATCAAGAGAATGTAATTGTGACACGTTAAATCACGACTCTATGCCACTGAAATATTCAAATTCTTTAATTTCACTGAATCAAATTCAGAATAAACTTTGAAAAATCGTGAGAACATAAGTGTGATCAGAAAAGCCACAACGAAATGGAACGAAAATAATTAAACTCTTGTAATTCAATGAGACGAATTCAAAATGAGCGTTTGAAAATCAAGAAAATGTAACTGTGACAAGGGAAACCATGACAAAACACTACTGAAAAATTCCAACTCTTACATTTCAATGAAAGAAATTCAAAATGAACTTTGAAAAGTCAAGAGAATGTAACTGTGACAAGGTAAACCATGACAAAATACTACTGAAATATTCCAACTCTTGAATTTAAACTCAAGACATTCAAAATGAACAATTAATACTCATGGAGAGTTTACGGTGGCAAGTTAATCCATATTCTAGCGCTATTAGAAGTATCCAACTCTTGCATTTCAACGAAAGAAATTCAAAATGGAATTTGAAAAATCAAGGGGATTTTACTGCGACAAAGTAAGATATAACAAATCACCATTGAAATGATCAAACTTTTGCATCTAAACGAAAGAAATCCAAAATGAAGTTTGAAAAATCATGAGAATTTACCTTTGAGAAGTTATACCGCAACAAAACGCTTCTGAAATGTTACAACTCTTGTTTATTAATGATTTAAATTCGAAATGAATATAGAAAAATCTATAGAATGTAACCGTGACACGTTAAAATACGTCCAGATACTACGGAAACATTCCAACTTTTGCTATTTAATGAAAGAAACTCAAAATGAAATTGAAAAATTAAGAGAATGTAACTGTGACAAGGTAAACCATAACAAAACAGTACTGAAATAATACAACTCTTTCATTTTAATGAAAGAAACTCAAAATGAACTTTGAAAAATCAAGAGAATGTAACTGACAAGGTAAACCACGAAAAAACACTAATGAAATAATCCAACTCTTGCATTTCAACGAAAGAAATTCAAAATGAACTTTGAAAAATCAAGAGAATGTAACTGTGACAAGGTAAACCATGACAAAACACTACTGAAATATTCCAACTCTTGCATTTCAATGAAAGAAACTCAAAATGAACTTTGAAAAATCAAGAGAATGTAACTGTGACAAGGTAAACCATGACAAAATACTACTGAAATAATTCAACTCTTGCATTTCAACGAGATAAATCCAAAATGAACTTTGAAAAATCAAGAGAATGTAACTGTGATAAGGTAAACCATGACAAAACACTACTGAAATATTCCAACTCTTTCATTTCAATAAAAGAAATTCAAAATGAACTTTGAAAAATCAAGAAAATGTAACTGTGATAAGGTAAACCACAACAAAACACTACTGAAATATTCCAGGTCTTGCATTTCAACGATAGAAATTCAAAATGAATTTTGAAAAATTAAGAGGATGTAACTGTGACAAGGTAAACCATGACAAAACGCTACTGAAATATTCCAACTCTTGCATTTCAACTATAGAAATCCAAAATTAACTTATAAAAAGCGAGAGAATTTATGTGTGACATTGTAAACCGAAACAAAACACTACTGAAATATTCCAACTCCTGCATTTCAATGAAAGAAATCAAAAATAAACTGTGAAAAATCAAGAAAATGAAACTTCGTCATGGTAAACCACAACAAAACACTACTGAAATATTCCAACTCTTGCTTTTCAACATAAGAAATTCAAAATGAACTTTGAAAAATCAAGAGAATGTAACTGTGATATGGTAAACCAACAACAAAACACTATTGAAATATTCCAGCTCTTGCATTTCAACGATAAAAATTCAAAATGAATTTTGAAAAATTAAGAGAATGTAACTGTGATAAGGTAAACCACACCAAAAAACTACAGCAATATTCCAACTCGTGTATTTCAATGAAAGAAATCGAAAATGAACTTTGAAAAATCAAGAGAATGTAACTGTGACATGGTAAACCATGACAAAACACTACTGAAATATTTCAACTCTTGCATTTCAATGAAAGAAACTCAAAATGAACTTTGAAAAATCAAGAGAATGTAACTGTGGCATGGTAAACCACGACAAAACACTACTGAAATATTCCAACTCATGCATTTCAATGAAAAAAATCCAAAATGGACTTTGAAAAATCAAGAAAATGTAACTGTGACAAGGTAAACCACAAGAAAACACTACTGAAATATTCCAACTCTTGCACTTCAACGAAAGAAATTCAACATGAACTTTGAAAAATCAAGAAAATGTAACTGTGACAAGGTAAACCATGACCAAACACTACTGAAATAATCCAACTCTTGCATTTCAATGAAAGAAACTCAAAATGAACTTTGAAAAATCAAGAGAATGTAACTTTGACAAGGTAAACCACATCAAAAAACTACTGAAATATTCCAACTCTTGCATTTCAATAAAAGAAACTCAAAATGAAGTTTGAAAAATCAAGAGAATGTAACTGTGACAAGGTAAACCACAACAAAACACTACTGAAATATTCCAACTCTTGCTTTTCAACATAAGAAATTCAAAATGAACTTTGAAAAATCACGAGAATGTAACTGTGATAAGGTAAACCACGACAAAACACTACTGAAATATTCCAGCTCTTGCATTTCAACGATAGAAATTCAAAATGAACTTTGAAAAATTAAGAGAATGTAACTGTGACAAGGTAAATCATTTCAAAACACTACTGCAATATTCCAACCCGTGCATTTCAATGAAAGAAATCGAAAATGAACTTTGAAAAATCAAGGGAATGTAACTGTGACATGGTAAACCACGACAAAACACTACTGAAATAATCCCACTCTTGCATTTCAATGAAAGAAATTCAAAATGAACTTTGAAAAATCAAGAGAATGTAACTGTGACAAGGTAAACCACGACAAAATGCTACTGAAATATTCCAACTCTTGCATTTCAACGAAAGAAATCCAAAATAAACTTTGAAAAATCAAGAAAATGTAACTGTGACAAGGTAAACCACGAGAAAACACTACTAAAATATTCCAACTCTTGCATTTCAACGAAAGAAACTCAAATGAACTTTTAAAAATAAAGAAAATGTAACTGTGACAAGGTAAACCATGACCAAACACTACTGAAATAATCCAACTCTTGCATTTCAAAGAAAGAAACTCGAAATGAACTTTGAAAAATCAAGAGAATGTAACTGTGACAAGGTAAACCACAACAAAACACTACTGAAATATTCCAACTCTTGCATTTCAATGAAAGAAACTCAAAATGAAGTTTGAAAAATCAAGAGAATGTAACTGTGACACGGTAAACCACAACATAACACTACTGAAATATTCCAACTCTTGATTTTCAACATAAGAAATTCAAATGAATTTTGAAAAATTAAGAAAATGTAACTGTGACAAGGTAAACCATGGCAAAACACTACTGAAATATTCCAACTCTTGCATTTCAATGAAGGAAATCGAAAATGAACTTTGAAAAATCAAGAGAATGTAACTGTGACAAGGTAAACCACGACAAAACACTACTGAAATATTCCAACTCATGCATTTCAATGAAAGAAATTCTAAATGAACTTTGAAAAATCAAGAGAATGTAACTGTGACCAGTTAAACCACGACGAAACACTACTGAAATATTCCAACTCTTACATTTCAACGAAAGAAATTCAAAATGAAATTTGAAAAATCAATAGAATGTAACTGTGATACAGTAAATCACATCAAAACACTACTGAAATATTCCAACTCTTACATTTCAACGGAAGAAATTCAAATGAACTTTGAAAAATCAAGAGAATATAACTGTGACAAGGTAAACTACGAGAAAACAATACTGAAATATTTCAACTCTTTCATTTCAATGAAAGAAATCCAAAATGAACTTTGAAAAATCAAGAGAATGTAACTGTGACACTGTAAACCACATCAAAGCACTACTGAAATATTCCAACTCTTGCATTTCAACGAAAGAAATCCAAAATGGTAAACCATGACTATGAAAAATCAGGCCTTTGGGGCATCGGGGGCCCTTTGGGGGGCCCGGTGGGGGGGGGGTGCCCTTCTGTGTCTCAATGCACAAAAAATATTAAAAAAATGGGGAGGGGAGGAGGGGACGGGGAGGGGAGGGGAGGAGGGGAGGAGGGGAGGGGAGGGGGAGGGGGATTGGGGGGAGGGGGAGGGGGAGGGGACAGTGAGGAGGGGGAGGAGAGGGAGGGAGAGGGAGGGGAGGGGGCCCTTTGGGAGCCTGGGGGACCTTTGGGGACCGGGGGGGGGCCTTTGGGGGTCCTGGGGGGCCAGTTGGGAGCCGGGGGGACATTTGGGGACCGGGTGAAGGCCTTTGGGACCCCGGTGGTCTTTTGGGAGCTCGATGGGCCTTTGGGGGCCCGGGGAGGGCCTTTGAGGGTCTGGGGGGGGGGGGGCTGGGTGGGAGCCCTGGGAACCTTTGGGGACCGGGGGTTCCTTCTGGATTGGGGTATGGAGATTGGAACCCTTTGGATCGGAGTAGGGCAATCGGGTCCCTTTGGGGTTGTGATAGGGGACCTCAGAACACTGTTCATATGGAACTTGTGTATTATAACGACCACACTCAAAACCTCTTCTAAAATCATCTTTTAAATCATCTTTTAAAATGTCTCTAACTGTTTCGCCGAAATAATTCCATAAGCTGTCTAAAACCGTTTCGCCCAAATAATCCCCTAAAAGTAATTTCTGTGTGTTCCTTTTGTTTTTTGGCATCTCTGTGCTTTCACATTTCAAATTTCTAGGAAACCCTTTCCTACGTTAATCTCTTCATCTCATAAATTTTCCTAGGTAAACTATTAAGGTTTCGTTAGAATATCAATTTATCTCTCCGACTTAAAGCTCAGTGAAGCCGTATTTAAAAATAGAATTTCTATCTCTTTAGACTCCCGAATAAATCCAAGATAACAAGTGATGTCATTTATAATTCCTGACACTAAAGATCAATGAAGTCCTATTTAAAAATAGAATATTAATTTTTCTCTCTGACATAAAGAAAGTTTATCTCACATACCTGAGATTAAAGATGCATTAATGTTTCTTAATTCCCCCTTCGTGAATCAATAATTTCCCCTAGCGATTATGTAAATCAAGTTCTCAGGTTAGGTTATCCAAACAATCTCATAACATTCGCGTCGAGCATGTCCATTCTCACTGACAACGAACAGACATAAATCATGCATAAAACAGACAAGAAAAACATCAAATAACTCGAATAATACATATAACCATCCATGAAAACAGACATTAAAGTGACAGAGTTCCTTTTTATCAAATTCTCACTGACAAAAACCAAAATCATCCATAATATGATGTTGAAAACCATGAAAAACATCAAATAAATTGACCAACACACATAACCATCCATGAAAACAGACATAAAAGTGAGAAAATTCCTGTTTTTCCAAGTGAGAAAATTCCTGTTTTTTCATTCTCAGTGAGAAAACCATAAAAAGATGCATAAATTATGTGCTGTTCGGAGTCGGACCCCCCTTTCTACTCTGAGCTTGTATATCTAGTTCATTTATTACTATCTTCCTTTTCATATTTTTACATTTTCGTATATTTCGGCCTACGTTTGATTGAACTATATTATATTATAAATAATAGGTCATTTTGTGCGTAAGCTTATCATTTTCTTTTTCACCGACTGTGCCTTCCTGGGGGCGCGACCCTCGAGGTGGGGAAATGATGACCTTGAGAAACAGATTTAAATATTTTACCTTGAATAGGTAAATATTTTACCTTGTATTTCTTACCTTGTATAGAATTTGTATTGGCTTTAAAGTCTTGAATATCCTTGATATTTATATTCGTCTTTTTTTTTAATGTATTGCCTACTTGTTAACTTTAAACTTCAAAATAAAAATGCTTAATTTATTTATTCATTGCAGCTTGTTTTTGCTTAAAGTTAAAGATCTTATGTTATTAATTTGTAATTTATTTTAGGTTCTACCTTTTCTTTCATTGTATTTTCCATTTTTCTACTCGTTACGGGTTTTGCTTATTCATTCATAATAAGTTTTATCCGTTTTAAATCTGACTTGCTATATCGTTTGTTTCCTTTTTGTTTTAAGTTCTAATTTCACTCTTCATTTTTCTTTTAAAACTTTTTTGGCAAAGGCTTTTTGTCAATCCCCCGTTCTCAAAACACTTGCTCCTACAAGTCTTTTTGAATGTATAAAAGGGGTGTGACCCTCACCCCCGCCAAAGAAAAATTAAACCAATGTCTTAAAATACTGTATTTTTTATCTTCTATTTCGTAAACCGTGAGCTTTGTCCAGCCAACGAGTGATGTATTGAGTGAAAAAATTTATAGGTAAAGGGCCAAAATCTATGAACCTTCCTTCTGGCTAGTATATGGCAGTAGATGTTTTCTTATTATTGATGGAGCATTGTTACTGAGGACAAAGAAATAGATATATTCATAAATCAATTGAAAAACCATTGAACAGATCCTGCCTGACCAGTCAACCTAATAAATTGCTGGAGGCAGACAAAATCTGACCATTATTGTTTCTTTCATGCTCGGTTAGTTTGACTACATTCTTAACTCCGAGGTGTATCTTCAAAGATTTGCCGCTCACTCTGGACTTTTCTGGACTAAAATTGACGGTAAGTTAGTTTCCTATCACGTCGCGTCGAAACCGTTCTGTCAAAGCTTTCCTCCCATAACTGAAATTTAATACTTTCAAGTTGTTTTTTTGTGGGGGGGCAGACTGAGTAAACACTAAATTGCGTTCTTGACTGTCCATTGAATTATTTTTACGATCACCAAGAATTAGAAAAGAAATAATTGAAGGAGTGAAAAGAAGAATGATTTACTTGAGGAGATAGTACATTTTCGTGAAGAGAGTTTATGTTTTAATTAATTGCTTTGAAAGAGAAATTTACACATAAATCCATTTTGGAAGGGGGAGTCAAAATTGGGAAGGGGCTTACATTACAAAATATTTGAATGATATGGGAATTTTCTTAAGGGATTCGACCTAACACTCGAAGATATTAACATTAACCAAAGGTTATTGGGTTGACTTACGGTTATGCTTTCAGGACGCTTAGACAAACATTGTCTATTTTCCAAGGGGAACAAAGACAGATGAGATAGGCACGAGCCTAGAAAATTCTTGTCTGTGAAAATCCATTCAAGTGTTCAAACCAATCACGAACATGAGGGTAACCTCCTTCAATTTGGACGAGAGAAACTTTCCGAAAATTTAATGAAAATTGGCAATGTGGTTGCCAAAGCAAACAAGCTAGAAGAGATCAAACCCTCTATGCACTTTAGAATATTTGTTGATTCCATGGGAAAAAGTTATAGAAAACATGCTCTAAAGCTTACCAGATTGGCTGGATCTAAGGGCTATTCTTGGACATAAGAATGATAATGCTTGAAAAATAAATGACCATATTTTAGCAAGAATCCCAGGAGAGAGAAAAAATAAGAGACCTATGATACGATTATTGATGTAAACAAAGCATTATAATTCGGTTAACTGAATTCCAACAAGCCGTCTGGATATCAATCATATTTTCAAAAGCCCAGAATCATATATCAAGTTATGTTTGTATGAAATTTTTAGACCCCTAATATTTGCCGTGGAGCTAGATTAATAATACTTAAAATGATAGAAGATAGGATAGGCTGAAATAATATTTGGATTTCGTAAAGACGAGACAGAATTACCATATCAAGCATACCAATGATTGCTTCCGAAACCTTCGAATTAGAGCAAGTGCGATTTCCGGGTAAAATATGCTTTGCTGTATCTTTTAATAAGATACAAGGACAGACTTTGAAAGTTGCTGGAGTTGATTTACGTTCTCCAATTTTTGTCATTGCCAGCTCTGTGAAGTGTGTTCAAAAGTGAGTGAGTCAAAGCCTTTGTTTGTGCGTATTCCAAGTAGAATCTCCAAAACATCATTTACACTGTTTCTGCTTTCAATTGGGAATACCGTAATCTTTTCTACCTAATCTTAGAATAAAATTGCAAACAAAACGTCAAATCCCAAGTAATGTCAAATTATGAACGAAATTCTTCTCACGATCTCTATATTGGAAAATAGTTTTGAATATTCGTATCTTACCGTTATCAAGCTACAAACTACTGATCAAACAGTCCGCGGGGTACTTATGTATTATAGCGACCACACTCAAGAAGTAATGTTAGGTTAATCATAATGAAATATAATAAAATATGATGAAAATATTATACTTTAGCAACAAAATTATACAGAAACTACAACAGAGAAACTACAACAGAATTACGGAAAGCAAGTCTTCCAGAACACATTATATTAAATACCTAACCTGCAACTTGATATATCAAATACTTAATTAGTATATACCAGCATAGTAGTTTATCTCACTCAGGCTAAACTAATTATCTCCGACTGCACACGGAGAAATATGTTTTACAACAGATCAAGAACCACAGTGTGGTCGCTATAACACACAAGTACCGTCCGCGGTAACGAACTGCAAGGAAGGAGTGACTCGGCCCAATAGTAACCGAAACTCTAAAAACGGAGTTTCGATAACAATAAAAACATCAAAAGAATTGATTTCTTATGCTGATTCCAAATAGATAAAATGCATTAATTTTAATATTACCCATAAAGGCTGCGAGCCTGAGATAATGTGTTTGATGTTCGAAAAAGAGGAGAAACACCCCCAAAAAGTCAAGCGATCTTAAGAAAATCATACCGTCAGATTCGGCATATCAGAGAATCTGTAGAGGTTTCAAGTTCCTATTCACAAATATGTGGAATTTTGTATTTTTTGCCGGAAGAGAGACCACGGATGCATGTTTATTTGCTTGTTTGTTTCCCCCCAGGGGTGATCATATGGAACCAATGGCCCTTTAAGATCGGGAGAGGGCTCATTTGAACAAAGATCAAAAGTTACAGTGCCCTTTTTAAGAGACTAAAGGGATTGGAGTGCAAAGAGCCCCCCTCACATGCCCTATTTTTCCACAAAGCCATCCAATCAAAATTTTGACAGCCGTTTAGTTCAACATAAATGAAAGGTCCAATAACTATGCCTCTTTGGACGAAATGATCCCCACCGTCCCTGGGGAAAGGGCTGTAACGTATACCATTTACTCTTCTTTATTTGTAGTATTTGTTATTGGGAAATATACGAACAATTTTCGGGAGAAAATTTTCTACCTGGGGGGAGAGAGGATTTTCAATGGGATAACTCTTGGGGGTAATTTTCCGGGGGCACGAAGAGGGAGGTGGGATTTCCCGACATGATCTGAAAAATGATAAGGAATTAATTAAAAACAAGTTTTTTCAACTGAAAGTAAGGAGCAACATTAAAACAAATATAAATTATTCTGTAAATTCGGGGGGCTGCCCCTTTCTAAATCCCGCGTTGTTACGATAAAGTTATAGTACTTTTAAAAAGTTTCCTATTCCAACTCAACAGTCCTTGCATGTCAGCAGTTGTTTTTAAAGAATCTTGACAAAAAATCGCACTTTATCGTAAAGTGCGAGGGAATTAGAAGGGGGTTGTTCCATTTTTTTTTTACAGAATAATTTTGTTTGTTTCAAGCTTTAATGTTACTCCTTACTTTTAGTTGAAAAAAAATCTGTTCTTTGTTATTTAATTTCAAAAAAGAACTAAAGCAGCAGTTGGCTACTGATCCGTAATAAAATTGTTGCCTCGTTTGTATCTGAGTGAAGCCGAGACTAACCTCACCAATTAATGTGAAAAACGATTGAATTAATTTTTACTTCTACATTGCAACGAAATTTTCTCAAAGCATCTTTATGCTAATATGCTATCTATAGATGATTAGCATGGAAAGCTAAAAGTAAAAAAATGTTTATTTCACCCGCCACTCTTAACGCTAGAGTTATATAGTTCTTGAAAGCATTTTTGAGTGCAACGAATGCAGCTTTTGGGCTCATGTGTTTTATTTGAAGGTTCCCTTTCAAAACATTTTAACTGCAAGTGCTGTGTTGAAAGCAGCCCTTTTATTTTTCCTTCGAAAGAACCCTTTCACACAATGAACGAACCTTTGCATTCTTGAGGCATGTTGAGCCCAGTACTTTTTTATTCTGTTTCTATTGCCCTTGTATTAGACTTTGACTTTATTTTCATAGGCAGCGCGCAAGCGCTGCCTAAGTAAAGAACGATGTGGGCACAAAGTGTTTTTGTTGTTGTTGTTTTTTTTCTCCATACCCGGGCACTTCGTATCAAAGGAGTTGTCGTAGAAGCTTCGAAAAGGGCTCATTCGATTGTAAATTGGAGTGGCTAGTGCCATTTTTAATATTCCAAAGTTATTGGAGGGCAACTAGCCCCCCCTCACACCCATCATTCCCCCAAACACATCCAATCAAAATTTTGAGATAGCCATTTTGTTCAGCGTAGTTGATTTCTAGAGAGAAAATATGTTTTTGAGGAGGAAACTCCCCCCACAACTGTCAGGGCAAGGGTTTTAAGTTATGTCCCTAGAGCATATAAGAAAAATGTTGGCACAATGTACTATTTATTATTTTTTTTTTCCTTTAGAGCAGGGCACTTCATATGGAAGGGGTCGTCGTAGAAACTTCAAAAGCGGCTCAAACAATTGAAAATTGAGAGTTATAGTGCCCTCTTTAATAGTCGAAAGTAATTGGAGGGTAACTAGCCCCCCCCCCCCCCCACGCCCTCCATTCTCCCAAACACATCCAATAAAAATTTTGAAATAGCTATTTTGTTCAGCGTAGTTTATTTCCAGATAGAAAATATGTTTTTGAGGTGGACAATCCCCCCACAACCGTCGGGGCAAGGGTTTTAAGTTATTCCCGGGGGGCATATAAGGTTTTTACGGAAGGCGTTGTCGTAAAAACTTAAAAAAAGCTCATTTGATTGGAAATTCAAAGGGCTAGTACCTTTTTTAATAGTCGAAAGTGATTCGACGGCAACTAGCCCCCCCCCCCCGCCCCCCACGCCAATCATTCCCCCAAACACATCCAATCAAAATTTTTAGATAGCCATTTTGTGCAGCGTAGTTAATTTCCAAATAGAAAATATATTTTTGAGAAGGACACTCCCTCACAACCCTCAGGGCAAGAATTATAAGTTATGCCATGGAGGCATATAAGGTTTTTATTGAAATCTTTGTCGTTGAAACTGGAAAAAGGGCTCATTCGATTTGAAATTCAAACGGCTAGTACCCTTGTTAATAGTCGAAAGGGATTTGAGGGCAACTAACCCCCCTCTCAAGCCCAACTTTTCGCCAAACATATCCAATAAAAATTTTTAGATAGCCATTTTATTCAACGTAGTTGAAAGTTTTGGAAATTAGGTCTTTAAGGATGACAACTCCTCCCCCACAGCCCTCAGGACAAGGGTTGTAAGTTATGCCCTGGGGGCATATTAAGTTTGTATTGAAAGTGTTGTCATAGAAACTTAAAAAGCGCTCATTCAATTGGAAATTGAAAGGGCTAGTGCCTTTTTTAATAGTTGAAAATGATTGGATACCGACTAACTCTCACGCCCACCATTTTCCCAAAAACATTGAATTAAAATTTTGAGATATTCATTTTGTTCAACGTATTTGAAATTTCTGGAAATTTGGTCTTTTAGGATGATAACCCCCTAAGAGCCCTCAGTGCAAGGGTCGTAAGTTATGCCCTGGGGCATATAAAGTTTTTATTGAAAGAGTTGTCGTAGAAACTTCAAAATGGCTCATTCAATTGGAAATTGCAAGCGCTAGTGCCTTTTTTAATAGTTGAAAGTGATTTGATAGTGACTAACGCCCCTCTCACGCCCACTATTTTCCAAAACACATCCCATCATAATTTTGAGATATCCATTCTGTTCAACGTAGTTGAACGTTCTAGAAATTAGGTCTTTTAGGATAATAACCCCCTCAGAGCCCTCAGTGCAAGGGTTGTAAGTTATGCCCTGGGGGCATATAAGGTTTATATAGAAAGTTGTTGTATAAATCATAGGCGGCGTGATCGTGCTGCTTAAGTAAAGAACGGGGACACTCGAGAACGAGACAAGAAACGGGGACTAAGTAAAGAGGAGGAATCTCCCCGAGAACCCTCAGGGCAAGAGTTTTAAGGTATGCCCTGGGGACATATAAGAATGATAGTGGCACAATGTATTATTGATTATTTTTTCCTTTAGAGCAGGGCACTACGTATCGAAAAAGTTGTCAGAAAAACTTCGAAAAGGGTTCGTTCAATTGGAAATTTGAGGGGCTTGTGCTATTTTTAACAGTCGAAAGTGATTGGAAGGTGACTAACACCCCTTCGATGAACACCATTTCCCGAAACACATCCAATCAAAATTATGAGATAGCCATTTTGTTCAGCGTAGTTGATTTCCGCATAGAAATTATGTTTTTGAGGACAGTCCCCCACAGCCCTTAGAGCAAGGGTTGTAAGTTATGCCCTGGGCGCATATAAGGTTTTTTATAGAAGGTATTGTCGTAGAAACTTCGAAAAAGGCTCAATCGATTGGAAATTGAAATGGCTAGTGCCGTTTTTAATTGTCGAAAGTGATTGGAAAGCAACTAACACCCCTTCCGCGCCCACCATTTCCCCAAACACATCCAATAAAGATTTAGAGATAGCCTTTTTGTTCCACGCAGTTCAAAGTTCAGGAAATTATACCTTTGAGCAGGAAACTCCCCCCACAGTCTTCAGGGCAAGGGTTATAAGTTTTGCCCTGAGGGCATATCAGGTTTTTATTGAAATCTTTGTCGTAGAAACTTGAAAAAGTGCTCATTCGATTGGAAATTCAAAGGGCTATTGCCCTTGTTTATAGTCGAAAGTGATTTGAAGGCAACTAACCCCCTTCTCACGCCCATCTTTTCTCCAAACACATCCAATCAATATTTTAGATAGCCATTATATTCAACGTAGTTGCAAGTCTTGGAAATTAGGTCTTTAAGGATGACACCCCCCCCCACAGCCCTCAGGGCAAGGGTTGTAAGTTATGCCTTGGGGGCATCTAAGGTTTTTATTCAAAGCACAGACATTTTGAAAGGGCTCATTCAATTGGAAATTGAAAGGGCTAGTGCCTTTTTTAATAGTTGAAAGGGATTGGACAGTGACTAACACCCCTCTCAGCCCCACCATTTTCCCAAGCACATCCAATCAAAATTATGAGATATCTATTTTGTTCAACGTAGTTGAAAGTTCTTGAAATGAGGTCTTTTAGGATGATAACCCCCTCAGAACCCTCAGTGAGAGGGTTGTAAGTTGTGCCCTGGGGGGATGTCAAGTTTATATAGAAAGTTGTTATAGAAATTTCAAATAGGGCTCATTTGATTGGAAATTGAAATTGCCCTTTTTAATAGTCGAAAGTGAGTGGAGAGTAATTGACCCCCCTCTTACGCCCACCGTTTCGCCAGAAATATTCAATCAAAGCTTAGAGATAGCCATTTTTTTCATCGTAGTTGAAAGATCTGGAAATTATATATTTAAGGATGACAAACCACCCAGAACCCCAAGGGCAAAGGTTTTAACTTCTGCCTTGGGGGCATATAAGGGTTTTTAAATAGATTTGTCGTAAAGCTTCAAAAAGGGCCCATTAAACTGGAAATTGTGAGGGCTATTGCCCTTTTTAATAGTCGAAAATGATTGGAGGGTAAATAACCCCACTCTTATGCCCACCATTCTACCAAACACATCCAATCAAAATTTTCAGAGATCCATTTTTTTTAACGTAGTAGAAAGTTCTAGACTTTAGGTCTTTTAGAATGACCCCCCACCCACCCCCACAGCCCTCAGGGCCAGGGGTGTAAGTTATGCGCTGGGGGCAGATAAGACTTTTATTAAAAGTTTTGTCGTAGAAACTTCAAAGGCGCTCATTTAATAGGAAATTTAAAGGGCTAGTGCTTTTTTTAATCGTTGAAAGTGAATGGAAAGCAACTAACACCCCTCTTACGCCCACCATTTCCCCAAACACATCCAATCAAAATTTTGAGATAGCCATTTTGTTTAACGTAGTTGAAAGTTCTGGAAATTCGGTCTTAGAGGATGACAGCCACCCTAACAGACCTTAGGGTAAGGGTTGTAATTTATGCCCTGGGGGCATATAAGGTGTTTAGCCTATACAAAGCGTTGTTGTTTCCAAAAGGGCTCATTTGATTGGAAATCGAAAGGCCTAGTGCCGTTTTTAATAGTCAAAAGTGATTGGAAGGCTTGACATTTTTATAGTAAAGATCAATGTGGGTATAATGTATTATTTGTTGTTGTTGTTGTTGTTTAGACCAGGATACTTCGTATCGAAGGAGTTGTCGTGGTAACTTCGAAAAGGGCCCATTCGATTGAAAATAGAAAGGGTTGATTCCCTTTTTAATAGTCGACAGTGATTTGAGGGCAACTAATGCCCCTTCCACTCCCACCCTCCCACGCCCAACCTAACATTGCTGCTCTCAAAATTTAACGGAATTAAAATAGCGTAAGTGTACCCAAGCTATCAAAGAAAGTAAACAGATTTTTTGCGAATGGTATCAAGTTTTCCATTTCAGGTCAACTAGAGGAGGTATGAAACTAAATTAAACGGTACTATTTTTCTCCAGCATACAAATAGCAGGCCAAACTATAAAGTCTTAAAAAACAAAAAGATTTAAAGTTTTATTTTCTTTTTCCCTTAAAAGACTATGTCAATATAAAACGAACAGAAATTAATTAAAAAACAATTTTCCACAAAATAAGTTTTTCAAAGAAAAGTAAAGAACTCCATTAAACCAAAAATGAGCAAAAGTAAAATAAAATAATCTACCAAGCGTGAAACTACCACAAATCAGCATCGATAAATAAATGAAACCCAAAACGAACAGAAATTACAATAATTAACCGAGTCAAACTCAAAATGTTCAGAAATTAACTCAAGTTGGGCGCGAAACCCCTATGCCTTCCCAAGGCCAGAACAAAATTTGCACTTTACTGAAAAAATACAAATGAATGTGCATTGTCAGTTTAATATACATATACTGATATTTAGTAATCAAATGTTAATATTATTTGATTTATTATGGATCGTTTAGTCCAACACGATCGGTCAGCAGCAGCCTCTTCAGTAGGGAGGACAGTGCCAGCGCGGACGGGACCCTCTACTGCCATCTATAATCGAGTCTAATGGTACAAGACCACACCTCATTCTACCCCTGTTTAATGGTTTGCTGATGTTGTTTCATGGTTCTGTTTGTTGATGGTTGGTCTGATGGGTTTTTTTCATGATTCTGTTCTGTTTGAGTGTGATATGATGTTGTTCAAATTGTTTAATGTTTCTTGAATACAGACAGAAGTCTATATTTCTCGAAAAATTAATTTACATAATTGACAATGATGAAAATCTGACGGGGAATTCTAATGTATCATAAGGGGATTAAGAAACAATACGGCTTCTCTACTTTAGTGTCAGAGATAAATTAATATTCTTTCGAAACCTTAATAGTGTAACTAGGAACACCTAGGATATTTTCAGAAATTCAAACGAGATACAAGACAGTTTGAATATATTTAACGCGGGAAATGGTTTCCTAGGAATTTTAAATGTGACAGCGCAGGGACGACAAAACAAAGGAACATTCTGATATTACATTTAGGGGATTATTTGGGCGAAACAAATTAATCAATATTTTAGGGATTATTTGGGCGAAACATATTAATTGACATTTTGGAGGATGATTTGGGGAGAAACTCTGTGGTCGTTATAATAGTCATGTACACAATATGGGATGCAGACGATATAAAATATTGTTTTTAGCAATGGAGTATGCTAAAAAGTTGAAAGTAATAGAACCATTGATGT
Organism: Artemia sp. Qi Xiang Cuo; assembly: GCF_049724085.1. Lineage (NCBI taxonomy): Eukaryota > Metazoa > Arthropoda > Branchiopoda > Anostraca > Artemiidae > Artemia > Artemia sp. Qi Xiang Cuo. The sequence continues at coordinate 8,874,047 of NC_142800.1, forward strand.
CAAGATGACCTTGTGAGTTGACCTAGCGTTAATTCACAATTGTGTTTGGTATAATACACAAATACCAATCGAGCAGTGTCTTCATTATAAAATATGTTTTGACATTCTATCATACTAAAAAGTTGATACTAATAGAGATGTTGATGGCCAAAAAAGAATTTTAATGATGAAATTCAGAATAATCCATAGAAATCCTTAGAAATCAAGTAGTGAGGTGATTATAGGTTTGAAGCATCAAGGCTCGCAACCATCAATGACCCTAGCCGCCAAGGATCTCAACCTCCAAGGGTCCCCTACCCCAACCTCCAAGGGTCCCCCTCCCCCCAACTTTTTAGGCCCCTCCCCCCATTTTCCTTTTTCTTTGTTTGAAGTTTTTTTTAATTTTTTTTATTATTTTTTAACATGAAATATTTTTTCAACTTTTTTTTACATGTCCTAGAATGAGATGAAATATACTTAAAACATTAAAAATTTACATTTAATATTTTCGAAACTCAAAATGAGAGTGGTGTAGATATGTTAGTCATGACCTTAACTATTAGAAAAATAATGTTTGAAGTAGCACTTTTTTTGGGGAATGAATTTTCTTGAACTGAATTATTCAACTTTTTTTACGTATCTTAAAATGACATGAAATTAGCTTACGGCTCTACCAATCGTACTATATGCTTGCTCAGAGACATGATGCGGCTTTCTCACTGGAACTCTATAGCCGGTTATCGACACTACCTGGTTTATTGCATTTATTAAATCAGTATTTTTACGCAGTGGAACGATAAACACATAAGTCGTATCTTTAAAAAGTGAAGATGGAGCATTTTAAGATAGTGTGTTCACATGTTAATGTTATTGTAGCGTTGAATGCCGACATGGGGAAGTATTTAAACTTTGAAACAAGTAAAAGTGGCAGCACTATCAGAAACGTATGCGTGCGTTGTCATGACACTAAGGAATTAAATTTCTTTGGAGTACCATTAAATTCCATTGTACAAATGGTGGATATGCGAAAATATCATTTCCAGAGAAGTTAGTACTCAAAGAGAATGCCAACATAAAAATAATAGTTGATGAAGAGGGGTATCTTCTTGCTAATGCTTCTGGTAACCTACTACCTGATGATAGAACCTATCATCATCTTTTAGGTATTAGCATTCAAATGAAAGCAAAGGAGAAAAGAAAGTCCTACTCTTCTATTAATATCATATACCATATCATGTCTACATGCCGGAACTATTACCTGTGTAGAAATAATGTGATAATAGACAGTAAAATTGCCAGAAAAATAAAAAGGGCATTGGCAGAAAATATTACTAAGGAATATGAAGATGAATCGATGAAAAACAAAGTGCCAGCAAACGTTATATACGCCATTGATCAAACAGTCAATGAACCAAATAATACCAAAGACAAAACGCATATTGAGCCTGTCGATGACATGCCAGTAAAAATTGTATGAGTCAAAATGGAATAATGATCATTCTTCTAATTGCAAACTAAGAAGAGACAATAGCTGCAGTATCAAGAGAGAACATGGTGAACCATTTTATGGAACAGATTAAAAATGTCCAAACATATTCATTGATATTAATAATGTATAATATTGTATCTACCATATATTTATATTAATATCATACATGTCATTATTTCATTAAAAATATGTTATCTATTACTTTGTTATACCCCCATTATTTCTAGGTAACGCTAGCAGATTCATAGAGGTTTGATTAGAAACTGAAATAGATTAACAGATACCCATACAGAGAGAGTGAGAAACACATACAAATATCTACATTCAGACATGCAAACAGACAAAGAAAGGCACTGGGTTAAGCAAACTTCCACCCATACACATAGGCGAAGAGAGAAGGAGAGATAAAAACACATGCAAATATATAGATTCAGACATGCAGATCGACAAAGACGGGCATTGAGGGAAGCAAAAACACGCCCAGACACAAGGGTAAAGAAACTGAGAGAAAGACTAAAACAAATACAACTATATAGATTCAGACATGCAAACTGACTAAGAAAAGCACTGGGATAAGCAAACACCCGCCCAGACAAACTGGTTTAGAGAGTGAGAGAGACAAAACAAATACAACTTTATAGATTCAGACATGCAAACCGACAAAGACTGGCATTGAGGGAAGCAAACTGCAATCTTCAGCCAGTCTTTATCCCAACAACGTCTGTGTCAGTAGAGAGGCATCATGAGGCACGCGGGGGAGTCCATATATGGGCATTAAATCACTGGACGAACAACATCTAGAAGTACTAACGGGAGTGACGCAACTAATATAAGGAAGGCACAATTTCACCCCGCGAACATTCCTTGATAACATATAATCATTAATTTCCAGACAGGAAGATGTGTAATTGATACAGACATGAATTACGTTGAACTTATTGTGTACTTCGACTGTGTAAGAATTCATGCCAGAAAAATTAATAGGCTTCATAGAAATTTAAAATGTATATGTGCACAGTTGCCAGAACAAAGGAAACGTCAGAGATTAATAGACATTTTCGGGGATTATTTGGGGTGAAACAGTTTGAGACATGTGACAACATAGCTTTACCTCTCGGCTATGGTCGCTATAATAGACAAGTACACATTACGGGATTAGTGAGATGATTATGGATTTGAACCATCAAGGACCGTAACCTCCAAGAGCCCCCCCCCCCTCTAACTTTTTCGGCCCATTCCCCCATTTTTGTATACTTTTATGAAGTTTATTTTTTGAACATGATAATTTTATTTCAACTTTTTTTACATGTCTTGGAATGAACAAGTACACAATATTGGATTAGTGAGATGGTTATGGATTTGAACCATCAATGACCCTAGAAACCAAGGACCTCAACTTCCAAGGTTCCATCTCCCTCACATCCAAGGAGCCCCCTCCCTCCAACTTTTTGGGCCCATCCCTTCCATTTTCTTATACTTTTTTGAAGTTCATTTTTTTAATATGAAAATTTTATTTCAACTTTTTTTTACATGTCTTAGAATGAACAAGTACAAAATATGGGATTATTGAGATGGTTATGGATTTGGACCACCAATGACCCTAGCCACCAAGGACCTCAACCTCCAAGGTCCCCTCTCTCCAACCTCCAAGGGGCCCCATCCTTCCTACTTTTTGGGCCCATCCGCCCATTTCTTTTATACTTTTTTGAAGTTTATTTTTTTGACTTTTTTGTATACTTTTTAACATGATAATTTTATTTCAACTTTTTTTACATGGACTTTTCTGAACTAGGTTTCCTAACCTTTTGTAGGTGTATGCTGTCTGAAACTTATGATTTGGGAATGCATGGTTTACTATTTAGCACTTTTCTGAGCTAGGTTTCATAGCCTTTCATAATTGTATGTTGTATGAAACCCATGATTAACTTTAATATTTTTTTGGGAGGTGGGGGATGACCCAAGGCCTCATTGGGTATATTTTTACATATTTTTTTGTAAAGTGTGATGTATGGTTTACTATTTTAGACTTTTCTTAGCTAGGTTTCTTAACCTTTTGTAGGTGTGTGTTACATGAAACTTATAATTTGGGATGTATAGTTTGCTATTTTGGACTTTTCTGAGCTAGATTTCTTAACGTTTGTAGATGTGTTTTGTCTGAAACCTATGATTTGGGATCCTTGGTTTACTATTTTGCACTTTTCTGAGCTAGGTTTCTTAGCCTGTCGTAGGTGTGTGCTGTCTGAAATACATGATTTGGAATGTTTGGTTTACTATTTTAGACTTTTCTTAGCTAGGTTTCTTAACCTTTCATAGGTGTGTGCTGCATAAAACTCATGATTTGGGATGTCTAGTTTGGTAATTTGGACCTTTCTGAGCTAGATTTTCTAACGTTTCATAGGTGTATGTCTGGTTTTATTAATAATATTTCATTTTATAATCAAGTTGGGTTTTAAGTTTCAGAAATAAGAACATCCATGTTTAAAATACGTCTGATTCTAATAAAAATATTTGATTTCTTTTAATAATTGGGTACATTTTTGCTATTTTTTTAATAAAGTTGGGTTTTATTTTTCAGAAATATGAAAATTCCAGTTTAAAATACATCTGATTTTATTAATATCATTTTATTTTTTTTTAATAAAGTTGGGTTTTAGTTTCAAGCAATACGAATATCCAAGTTTTAAATATATATGATTTTATTAATAATATTTGACATTTTAAAAAAGTTTGGGTTTTCGTTGCCGGAAATAAGAACATCCACGTTTAAAATACATGTAAGTCTATTAATAATATTTGATTTTTTAATAAATTTGGGTTTTAGTTTTCAGAAATAAGAACACACGTTTAAAATACATGTGATTTTATTAATCATATTTGATTTTTTTTATAAAGTTGGGTTTTAGTTTTCAGAAATAAGAACGACCACGTTTAAAATACATCTGGTTTCATTTATAATATTTGATTTTCAAATAAAGTTGGGTTTTAGTTTTCAGAAATATCAACATCCACGTTTAAAATACATATGATTTAATTAAAAATATTTGATTTTAAATAAAGTTGGATTTGAATTTCAAGAAATACAAACATCCACGTTTAAAATACATGTGATTGTATTATTAACATTTGATTTTCTAATAAAGTTCGGTTTTACTTTTCAGAAATAAGAATGTCAACGTTTAAAGTACATCTGGTTATATTAATAATATTTAATTTTGTAATAGAATTGGGTTTTAGTTTTCAGAAATAAGAAAATCCATAAGGTTCTGTTCTAAATTTCTTGTGAAAGATAGAAAAAAGTTATACATTGATTGCAAATATTCGTCAGGAAGATAAAGAGTTCCACTTTAATGCAGAGTTTTCTCAAAGAAGTGTAAAAAAGCTCAAGTTGTCTTGTGAAGATAAAAAAGTTCCACTTTAATTCTGAGTTTTCTCAATAAACTGAAGAAAAAGTTCAACTCCTCTTCTGAAATTTCTCAAATAAAAAAATAAGTTACGGATCAATTCTAATTTTTTCCAATGAAAATAAAAAGGTTCCACTTCAGTTCTGATTTTTCTCAAAGAGGCGAAAAAAATTTAAAGTTCTGTTCCAAATTTTTCGTAGAAGATACAAAATAGTTATACTTTGATTGTGAATATTCGCCATGAAGATAAAGAGTTCCATTTTAATTCTGAGTTTTCTCAGCGAAGTGAAGAAAAGTTCAAGTTCTCTTCTAAATTTTCTCAATGAAAAAGAAATAAGTTACAGATCAATTCTAATTTTTTCCGGAGAAAAAAAATAAAAAAAGGTTCCACTTCAGTTCCTTATTTTCTCAAGGCAATGAAAAATTTTAAAGTTCTGTTCTAAATTTTACGTAGAAGATAGAAAAAGTTATACTTTGATCGTGAATATTCGCCTTGAAGATAAGGAGCTCCTCTTCAATTCTGAGTTTTCTCAACGAAGTGAAGAAAAGTTCAAGTTCTCTTCTGAATTTGCTCAAAGAAAACAAAAAAGTTACACATTAATCCTAATTTTGTTTCCAAAAAAAATAAAAAGGTTCCATTTCAGTTCTGATTTTTCTCAAAGAGATGAAAAATTTAAAGTTCTGTTCCAAATTCTTCGTAGAAGATATAAAAAATTTATACCTTGATTCTGAATATTCGCCATGAAGATAAGGAGCTCCACTTTAATTCTGAGTTTTCTCAAGGAAGTGCAAAAATACTCAAGTTTTCTTCTGAATTTTCTTAAAGAAGAGAAAAAACGTTAGCTCAATTCTTAATTTTACCAAAGAAGAGTTACAGTTCAATTCTAATTTTTCCAAAGAAAATAAAAAAGCTTCCAATTCAGTTCTTAATTTCCCAAAGATATTAAAAAATTGAAATTTCTGTTCTAAATTTTTCCGTAGAAGATAGAAAAAGTTATACTAGGATTGTGAATATTCTCCATGAAGATAAAAAGTTCCAGTTTAATTTTAAATTTTCTCAGCGAAGTGAAGAAAAGCTCATGTTCACCTCTGAATTTTCTCAATGAAAAAGAAATAAGTTGCAGTTCAATTCTAATTTTTTCCAAAGAAAATAAAAAGGTTCCACTTCATTTCTAATTTTTCTCAAAGAAATGAAAAAATTTAAAGTTCTATTCCAAATTTGTTCATTGAAGATAGAAAAAGTTATACTTTAATTCTGAGTTTTCTCAAAGAAGAGAATAAGTTACCTCAATTCTGAATTTTACCAGAGTAGAGTTACAGCTCAATTCTAATTTTTTCCAAGAAAATAAAAAGGTTCCACTTCAGTTCTGACTTTTCTCAATGAGATGAAAAAATTTAATGTTCTGTTCCAAATTTTTCGTAGAAGATAGAAAAATGTTATACCTTGATTGTGAATATTCACCATGAGGATAAGGAGGTCCACTTTAATTCTGAGTTTTCTCAAAGAAGTGCAAAAATGTTCAATTTCTCTTCTGTATTTTCTTAAAGAAGAGAAAACGGTTAGTTCAATTCTGAAGTTTACCAAAGAAGAGTTTAAGTTCAATTCTAATTTTTCCAAAGAAAATAAAAAAGCTTCCACTTCAATTCTTAATTTCCTAATGTTCTGTTCTAAATTTTTACGCACAAGATAGAAAAAGTTATACTATGATGGGGAATATTCTTCATGAAGATAAAAAGTTGCACTTTAATTCTAAGTTTTTTCAACGAAGTGAAGAAAAATTCAAGTTCTCTTCTGAATTTTCTCAATGAAAAAAATATAAGTTATGGATCAATTCTCATTTTTTTGATAAAAATAAAAAGGTTCCACTTCAATTCTGATTTTTCTCAAAGAGATGAAAAATTTTATGTTCTGGTCCAAATTCTTCGTAGAAGATACAAGAAAGTTATACTTTTATTTTGAATAGTCGCCATGAAGATAAGGTGCTCCACTTTAATTTTGTTTTTCCTCAAAGAAGTGCAAAAATGCTCAAGTTCTCTCCTGAATTTTCTTAAAGAAGAGAAAAACGCTAGCTCAATTCTAAATTTTAGCAAAGAAGAGTTACAGTTCAATTCGAATTTTTCAAAAGAAAATAAAAAAGCTTCCTATTCAGTTCTTAATTTCTCAAAGACATAAAAAATTTAAAATTCTGTTCTAAATTTTTCCGTAGAAGATAGAAAAAGTTATACTATGATTGTGAATATTCTCCATGAAGATCAAAAGTTCCAATTTAATTCTAAATTTTCTCAACGAAGTGAAGAAAACTTCAAGTTCTCTTTTGAATTTTCTCAATGAAAAAGAAATATGTTACAGATCAATTCTAATTTTTTCCAAAGTAAATAAAAAGGTTCGACTTCATTTCTGATTTTTTTCAAAGATATGAAAAAATTTAAAGTTCTGTTCCAAATTTTTCATAGAAGATAGAAAAGTTATACTTTAATTCTGAGTTTTCTCAAAGAAGTGCAAAAATTTTCAAGTTCTCTTCTGAATTTTCCTAAGAAGAGAAAAAATTTAGCTCAATTCTGAATTTTGAATTTTACCTGAACGTTACAGATCAACTTTAATTTTTCCAAGAAAATAGATCAAAGATTACAAAAAAGTTACAGTTCAATTCTAATTTTTCCAAAGAAAATAAAAAAGCTTCAACTTCAGTTCTCAATTTCCCAAAGACCTAAAAAAATTTAAAGTTCTGTTCTAAATTTTTCCGTAGAAGATAGAAAAATTTATACTATGGTGGGGAATATTCGCTATAAAGATAAAAAGTTAAACTTTAATTCTAAATTTTCTGAATTCTCTTCTGAATTTTCTCAATGAAAAAGAAATAAGTTACAGATCAATTCTAATTTTTTCCAAGAAAATAAAAAGGTTCCACTTCAGTTCTGATTTTTCTCAAAGATATTAAAAAAATGTTAAGTTCTGTTCCAAATTTGTTCATAGAAGATAGAAAAAAATTATAATTTAATTCTAGGTTTTCTCAAAAAAGTGCAAAAATGTTCAAGTTCTCTTCTGAATTTTCTTAAAGAAGATAAAAACGTTAGCTCAATTCTGAATTTTACCAAAGAATAGTTACAGTTCACATCTAATTTTTCCAAATAAAATAAAAAAGCTTCAACTTCAGATCTTAATTCTCCTAAAGATATAAAACTTTAAAGTTCTGTTCTAAATTTTTTCGTAGAAGATAGAAAAAGTTATACTATGATTGTGAATATTCTCCATGAAGATAAAGTTCCACTTTAATTCTAAATTTTCTCAACAAAGTGAAGAAAAGTTCAAGTTCTCTTCTGAATTTTCTCAATGAAAAAGAAATAAGTTACAGATCAATTCTAATTTTTTCCAAAGAAATTAAAAAGCTTCCACTTCAGATCTGATTTTTCTCAAAGAGATGAAAAATTTAAAGTTCTTTTCCAAATTTTTCGTTGAAGATAGAAAAAAGTAATACCTTGATTGTGAATATTCGTAATGATCATAAGGAGCTCCACTTTAATTCTGAGTTTTCTCAAAGAAGTGCAAAAACGCTCAATTTCTCTTCTGAATTTTCTTAAAGAAGAGAAAAAGTTAGCTCAATTCTGAATTTTACCAAAGAAGAGTTACAGTTCAATTCTAATTTATCCAAAGAAAATAAAAAAGCTTCCACTTCAGTTCTTAATTTTCCAAAGACAAAAAAAATTTTAAGTCCTGTTCTAAATTTTTGCGTAGAAGATAGAAAAAGTTATACTATGATTGTGAATATTCTCCATGAAGATAAAAAGTTCGACTTTAATTCAGAATTTTCTTAACGAAGTGAAGGAAACTTTAAGTTCTCTTCTGAATTTCTCAATGAAAAGTAAATAAGTTACAGATCAGTTCTAATTTTTTTCCAAAGAAAATAAAAAGATCCCACTTCAGTTCTGATTTTCCTCAAAGAGATGAACACATTTAAAGTTCTTCTCCAAATTTGTTCATAGAAGATAGAAAAAGTTATACTTTAAATCCGAGTTTTGTCAAAGAAGTGCAAAAATTTTCAAGTTCTCTTCTGAATTTACTTAAAGAAGAGAAAAAAGTTATCTCAATTCTGAATTTTACCAAAGAAGAATTACAGTTCAATTCTAATTTTTCCAAAGAAAATAAAAAGAAAAGCTTCAACTTCAGTTCTTAATTTCCCAAAGACATAAAAAAATTTAAAGTTCTGTTCTAAATTTTTCCATAGAAGATAGGAAAAGTTATACTATGGTTGTGAATATTCTTAACTTTAATTTTAAATTTTCTCAACGAAGTGAGGAAAAGTTCAAGTTCTCGTCTAAATTTTCTCAATGAAAAAGAAATAATTTACCGATCAATTCTAATTTTTTCCAAGAAAATAAAAAGGTTCCACTTCAGTTCTGATTTTTCTCAAAGAGATTAAAAAAAATTTAAGTTCTGTTCCAAATTTGTTCATAGAAGATAGAAAAAATTATACTTTAATTCTGAGTTTTCTCGAAGAAGTGCGAAAGTTCTCTTCTGAATTTTCTTAAAGAAGATAAAAACGTTAGCTCAATTCTGAATTTTACCAAAGAAGAGTTACAGTTCAATTCTAATTTTTCCAAATAAAATAAAAAAGCTTCAACTTCAGTTCTTAATTTCCTAAAGACATAAAACTTTAAAGTTCTGTTCTAAATTTTTTCGTAGAAGATAGAAAAAGTTATACTATGATTGTGAATATTCTCCATGAAGATAAAAAAATTCCACTTTAATTCTAAATTTTCTCAACAAAGTGAAGAAAAGTTCAAGTTCTCTTCTGAATTTTCTCAATGAAAAAGAAATAAGTTACACATCAATTCTAATTTTTGCCAAAAAAATAAAAAAGGTTCCGCTTCAGTTCTGATTTTTCTCAAAGAGATGAAAAATTTAAAGTTCTATTCCAAATTTTTCGTAGAAGATAGAAAAAAGTTATACAGTTATTGTGAATATTCGCCATGAACATAAGGAGCTCCACTTTAATTCTGAGTTTTCTCAAAGAAGTGCAAAAATGCTAAATTTCTCTTCTGAATTTTCTTAAAGAAGAGAAAAATTAGCTCAATTCTGAATTTTACCAAAGAAGAGTTACAATTCAATTCCAATTTTTACAAAGAAAAAAAAAGCTTCCACTTCAGTTCACAATTTCCCAAACACAAAAAAAAATTTAAATTCTGTTCTAAATTTTTCCGTAGAAGATAGAAAAGGTTATACTATGATTGGAATATTCTCCATGAAAATAAAAAGTTCCACTTTAATTCTAAATTTTCTCAACGAAGTGAAGGAAACTTCAAGTTCTCTTCTGAATTTTCTCAATGAAAAATAAATAAGTTACAGATCAATTCTATTTTTTTCCAAAGAAAATAAAAAGGTTCCACTTCAGTTCTGATTTTCCTCAAAAAGATGAACAAATTTAAACTTCTTTTCCAAATTCGTTCATAGAAGATAGAAAAAAATTATACTTTAATTCTGAGTTTTCTCAAAGAAGTGCAAAAATGTTCACGTTCTCTTATGAATTTTCTTAAAGAAAAGAAAAAATTTAGCTCAATTCTGAATCTTACCAAAGAAGAGTTACAGTTCAATTCTAATTTTTCCAAAGAAAATAAAAAGAAAAGCTTCAACTTCAGTTCTTGTTTTCCTAAGGACATAAAAAAATTTAAAGTTCTGTTCTAAATTTTTCCGTAGAAGATAGGAAAAGTTATACTATGGTTGTGAATATTCTTAACTTTAATTCTAAATTTTCTCAACGAACTGAAGAAGAGTTCCAGTTATCTTCTGATTTTTCCCAATGAAAAAGAAATAAGTTACAGATCAATTCTAATTTTTTCCAAGAAAATAAAATGGTTCCACTTCAGTTGTGATTTTTCTCAAAGAGATTAAAAAATTTTAAAGTTCTATTCCAAATTTGTTCATAGAAGATATAAAAAATTATACTTTAATTCTGAGTTTTCTCAAAGAAGTGCAAAATGCTCAAGTTCTCTTCTGAATTTTCTTAAAGAAGAGACAAACGTCAGCTCAATTCTGAATTTTACAAAATAAGAGTTACAGTTCAATTCTAATTTTTCCAAATAAAATAAAAAAGCTTCAACTTCAGTTCTTAATTTTCCAAAGAGATAAAAAATTTAAAATTCTGTTCAAAATTTTTCCGTATAAGATAGACAAAGTTATACTATGATTGTGAATATTCTCCATGAAGATAAAGTTCCACTTTAATTCTAAATTTTCTCAACAAAGTGAAGAAAAGTTCAAGTTCTCTTCTGAATTTTCTCAATGAAAAAGAAATAAGTTACAGATCAATTCTAATTTTTGCCAAAAAAATAAAAAGGTTCCACTTCAGTTCTGATTTTTCTCAAAGAGATGAAAAATTTACAGTTCTGTTCCAAATTGTTGTAGAAGATGGAAAAAAGAACTGTAACTCTTTTTTGGTAAAATTCAGAATTTAACTAACTTTTTTTTCTCTTCTTTAAGAAAATTCAGAAGAGAACTTGAACGTTTTTTCACTTCTTTGAGAAAACTCAGAATTAAAGTGGAAGTTTTAATCTTCATGGCGAATATTCACAATCATAGTATAACTTTTTTTATCTTCTACGGAAAAATTTAGTAAAGAACTTAAATTTGTTATGTTTTTGGGAAATTAAGAACTGAATTGGAAGCTTTTTTATTTTCTTTGGAAAAATTTGAATTGAACTGTAACTCTTCTTTGGTAAAATTCAGAATTGAGCTAACTTTTTTCTCTTCTTTAAGAAAATTCAGAAGAGAACTTGAACATTTTTGAACTTCTTTGAGAAAACTCAGAATTAAAGTGGAGCTCCTTATCCTCATGGCAAGTATTCACAATCAAAGTATAACTTTTTTCTATATTCTTCGAAAAATTTGGAACAGAACTTTAAATTTTTTCATCTCTTTGAGAAAAATCAGAACTGAAGTGGAACCTTGTGTTTTCTTGGAAAAAATTACAATTGAGCTGTAACTCTTCTTTGGTAAAATTCAGAATTGAGGTAACTTTTTCTCTTCTTCAAGAAAATTCAGAAGAGAACTTGAACATTTCTTTAATTTGTTCAGAAAATTTAGAATTAAAATGCAACTTTTCATCTTCATGGAGATTATTCATAACCATAGTATAACTTTTTCTATCTTCTACGGATAAATTTAGAACAGAACTTTAAATTTTTTATGTCTTTGGGAAATTAAGAACTGAAGTGGAAGTTTTTTTATTTTCTTTGGAAAAATTAGAATTGAACTGTAACTTTTCTTTGGTAAAATTCAGAATTGAGCAAACTTTTTTTTCTTCTTTAAGAAAATTTGGAAGAGAACTTGAACATTTTTGCACTTCATTAAGAAAACTCAGAAATAAAGTATAACTTTTTCTATCTTCTATGAAAACTTTGAAACAGAAATTTAAATTTTTTCATCTCTTTGAGAAAAATCAGAACTGAAGTGGAACCATTTTATTTTCATGGAAAAAATTAGAATTGATCGTTAACTTATTTCTTTTTCATTGAGAAAAATTCAGAAGAGAACTTGAACTTTTCTTCCCTTCGCTGAGAAAATTTAGAATTAAAGTGCAAATTTTTATCTTCATGGAGAATATTCATAACCTAGTATAACTTTTTATACCTTTTACGGAAAAATTTAGAACAGAACTTTAAATTTTTTTATATCCTTGGGAAATTAAGAACTGAAGTTGAAGATTTTTTTTATTTTCCTTGGAAAAATGAGAATTGAACTGTAACTCATCTTTGGTAAAATTCAGAATTGAGTTAACTTTTTTTTCTTCTTTAAGAAAATTCCGAAGAGAACTTGAATATTTTTGCACTTCTTTGAGAAAATTCAGAATTAAAGTATAACTTTTTGTATCTTCTATGAAAAAATTTGGAATAGAATTTTAAATTTTTTCATTTCTTTGAGGAAAATCAGAACTGAAGTGGAACCTTATTATTATCTTTGGAAAAAATTAGAATTTATCTGTAACTTATTTCTTTTTCAATGAGAAAATTCAGAAGAGAACATGAAATTTTCTTCACTTCGTTGAGAAAATTTAGAATTCAAATGGAACTTTTTATCTTCGTGGAGAATATTCACAATCATAGTATAATTTTTTCTATTTTCTACGGAAAAATTTAGAACAGAACTTTAAATTTTTTACAGTTTAATTAGAATATTCATAATGATTTTCGAGACAATTCACAATCATAGTATAACTTTTTCTATCTTCTACGGTGAGAAAATTTGGAACAGAACTTTAAATTTTTGTATGTCTTTGGGAAATTAATAACTGAAGTGGAAGCTTTTTATTTTCTTTGGAAAAATTAGAATTGAATTTTTTTGGTAAAAATCAGAATTTTTTCTCTTCTTTAAGAAAATTCAGAAGAGAACTTTATCACTTTTCTCTATCTTCTACGCAAAATTTGGAACAGAGCTTTAAATTTTTTCATCTCTTTGAGAGAAATCAGAACTAAAGTGGAACCTTTTTATTTTCTTTGGAAAAAATTAGAATTGATCTGTAACTTATTTATTTTTCATTGAGAAAATTCAGAAGAGAACTTGAACTTTTCTTCACTTCGTTGGAAAAATTTAGAATTAAAGTGCAACTTTTTATCTTCATGGAGAATATTCAAGACCATAGTATAGCTTTTTCTGTTTTCTACGAAAAAAATTTGAACAGAACTTTAAATTTTGTTATCTCTTTGGGAAATTAAGAACTGAAGTTGAAGCTTTTTTTTATTTTCTTTGGAAAAATTAGAATTGAACTGTAACTCTTCTTTGGTAAAATTCAGAATTGAGCTAACATTTGTCTCTTCTTTAAGAAAATTAAGAAGAGAACTTGAATATGTTTGCACTTCTTTTAGAAAACTCAGAAATAAAGATGAACTCCTTATCTTCATGACGAATGTTCACAATCAAAGTATAACTTTTTTTATCTTCTACATAAAATTTAGAACAGAATTTTAAATTTTTTCATCTGTTTGAGAAAATTAGGAACTGAAGTGGAACCTTTTTTAATTTTTTTATTTTCTCTGTAAAAAATTAGAATTGATCTGTAAATTATTTCTTTTTCATTGAGACAATTCAGAAGAAAACTTGAACTTTTTTTCAGTTCTTTAAGAAAACTCAGAATTAAAGTAGAACTCTTTATCTTCATGGTGAATATTCACAATCAAAGTATAACTATTTTGTATCTTCTACCAAAAATTTGGAACAAAACTTTAAATTTTTTTTCACCTCTTGGAGAAAAATCAGAACTGAAAGGAACCTTTTTATTTTCATTGGAAAAACTTAGAATTCATCCGTAACTTATTTTTTATTTGAGAAAATTCAGAAGAGAAATTCAATTTTTTCTTCACTTTATTCAGAAAACTCAGAATTAAAGTGGAACTTTTTATCTTCAGAAGAGAACTTGAACATTTTTACACTTCTTTGAGAAAACGGAGCATTAAAGTGGAACTCCTTATCTTCATGACGAATATTCGCAATCAAAGTATAACTTTTTTATATCTTTAACGAGAAATTTAGAACAGAACTTTATGGATGTTCCTATTTCTGAAAATTAAAACCCAACTTTATTTGAAAATCAAATATTATTAATAAAACCAGATGCACTTTAAACATGGATGTTCTTATTTCTGAAAACTAAAACCGAACTTTATTAGAAAATCTAATATTATTAATACAATCACATGTATTTTAAACGTAGATGTTCGTATTTCTTGAAACTAAAATCCAACTTTATTGAAAAAATCAAATATTATTAATAAAATCAGATGTATTTTAAACTTGGATGTTCATATTTCTGAAAACTAAAACCCAACTTTATTTAAAAATCAAATATTATTAATAAAACCAGATGTATTTTAAACGTAGTCGTTCTTATTTCAGAACTTTATGGATGTTCATATTTCTGAAAATTAAAACCAAGCTTTATTATAAAATCAAATATTATTAATAAAACAAGATGTATTTTAAACGTGGACGTTCTTATTTCTGAAAAGTAAAACCCAACGTTATCAGAAAATCAAATATTATTAATAAAATCACATGTTTTTTAAACTTGGATGTTCGTATTTCTTGAAACTAAAACCCAACAATATTGAAAAAATCAAATGTTATTAATAAAATCAGATGTATTTTAAACTTGGATGTTCATATTTCTGAAAACTAAAACCCAACTTTATTTGAAAATTGAATATTATTAATAAAACCAGATGTATTTTAAACGTGGTCGTTCTTATTTCTGAAAACTAAAACCCAACTTTATAAAAAAAAATCAAATATTATTTATAGAATCACATGTATTTTAAACGTGGGTGTTCTTATTTCCGGGAACTAAAACCCAACTTGTTTAAAATGTCAAATATTATTAATAAAATCATATGTATTTTAAACGTGGATCTTCGTAATTCTTGAAACTAAAATCCAACTTTATTTTAAAAAAATAAAATGTTATTAATAAAATCAGATGTATTTTAAACTGGGATGTTCATATTTCTGAAAACTAAAACCCAACTTTATCAAAAAAATATGCAAAAATGTACCCAATTATTAAAAGAAATCAAATATTATTAATAAAATCAGATGTATTTTAAATGTGGAAATTCTTATTTCTGAGAATTAAAACCAAACTTTATTAGATAATCAAATATTATTAATAAAACCAGACATAAACCTACGAAAGGTTAAGAAATCTAGCTCACAAAAGTCCAAAATAGCAAACTAGACATCCCAAATCATGAGTTTCATGCAGCAGACACCTATGAAAGGTTAAGAAACCTAGCTAAGAAAAGCCTAAAATAGCAAACCAAACACTCTCTATCGTGGATTTTAAAAAACACACACCTACGAAAGCCTAATAGACCTAGCTCACAAAAGTGCGAAAATGAAAACCCTGCATCCCAAACCATAGGTTATAGACAACAAAAGTCTGCATTTGTCATGATATCTAGCTTAGAAAAGCCCGAAATAGCAAACTATACATCCCAAATTATAAGTTTCATGCATCACACATCTACGAAAGGTTAAGAAGCCTAGCTAAGAAACGTCCAAAATAGTAAAGCATACATCACACTTTATTAAAAAATATGCAAAAATGTACCTAATGAGGCCTTGGGCAATCACCATCCTCCCAAAAAAATATTAAAGTTAATCTTGGGTTTCATACAACATACACCTATGAAAGGCTATCAAACCTAGCTCATAAAAGTGCGAAATAGTAAACCATACATTCCCAAATGATAGGTTTCAGACAAAATACACCTACGAAAGGTTAGGAAATCTAGCTCAGAAAAGTCCAAAATAGCAAACTATACATCCCAAATCATACGTTTTTATGCAACACACACCTACGAATAGTTCAGAAACCTAGCTAAGAAAAGTCTAAAATAGTAAACCATGTATCCCAAATCAAAGATTTCAAACAACACACACCTACGACAGGCTAAGAAATCTAGGTCAGAAAAGTGCGAAATAGCAAACTATACATCCTAAATCATAAGTTTCATGCAACACACACCTACAAAAAGTTAAGAAACCTAGCTAAGAAAAGTCTAAAATAGTAAACCATACATCACACTTTATTAAAAAATATGCAAAAATGTTCCCAATGAGGCATTGGGTCATCCCCCACCTCCCAAAAAAATTATTCAAGTTAATCATGTGTTTCATACAACATACACCTATGAAAGGCTATAAAACCTAGCTCAGAAAAGTGCAAAATAGTAAACCATGTATCCCAAATCATAGGTTTCAGACAACATACACTTACGAAAGGTTAGGAAATCTAGCTCAGAAAAGTCCAAAATAGCAAACTATACATCCCAAATCATACGTTTCATGCAACACACACCTACGAATTGTTAAGAAACCTAGCTAAGAAGAGTCTAAAATAGTAAACCATACATCCCAAATTATAGATTAGAGACAACACACACCTACGACAGGCTAATAATCCTAGGTCAGAAAAGTGCGAAATAGTAAACCATATGTTTTATGTCATTCTAAGACATGTAAAAAAAAGTTGAAATAAAAATTATCATATTAAAAAAAAAAGTTCGAAAATAAACTTCAAAAAAAAGTATAAGAAATGGGTGGATGGGCCCGAAAAGTTGGAGGGAGGGGGCCCCTTGGAGGTTGGGGAGAGGGGACCTTGGAGGTTGAGGTCCTTGGTGGCTAGGGTCATTGATGGTTCAAATCCATAACCATGTCACTTATCCTATATTGTGTACTTGTTCATTCTAAGACATGTAAGAAAAGTAGAAATAAAATTATTATGTTAAAAAAAATAAACTTCAAAAAAGTATAAAAAATGGGGGGGCCCCATTATTTGGGACCTTGGAGGTTGAGGTAACTGGTGGCTAGGGTCATTGATGGTTCAAAACCATAACCTAAATTGTGACGAATTTATTGAAAACTTATTGTTTATAAAACCATAACTATCTCACTAATCCCATATTGTGTACTTGTTCATTCTATGACATGTAAAAAAAAGTTGAAACAAAATTATCATGTTAAAAAAATAAACTTCAAAAAGTATAAAAAAAAGGGGGGGATGGGCCCAAAAAGTTTGAAGGGGGGCCTTAGAGGTTGCGGTCCTTGATGGTTCAAATCCATAATCGTCTCCCTAATCCCATATTGTGTACTTGTCTATTATAGTGACCACAGCCGAGAAGTAAAGCTATGTCGAGTCACATGTCTCAATTTGTTTCACCCCAAATAATCCCCTAAATTGTTAATTAATCTCTGACGTTTCCTTTGTTCTGGCAACTGTACAAAGATACATTTGAAATTTCTAAAAAGCCTATTGATTTTTCTGTCATGAATTCTTACACAATTGAAGTACACAATAAGTTCAACGTAATTCATGTCTCTATCAATTACACATCATCCTGCCTGGAAAGTAATGATAATATGTTATCAAGGAATGTTCACGGGGTGAAATTGCGTCTTCCTTATATTAGTTGCGTCACTCCCGTTAGTATTTCTAGATCTTGTTCGTCCACGGATTGAATGCCCATATATGGACTCCCCCCCCCCGTAACTCATGGGGCCTCCCTACTCGTGTCGGTGGAAGCCACTCCAAGAATCCAGGTCATTCTTTGGAATGTCTTCCAAATATTCTGGTCGCTGGGGTAGCCAACGTTCTTTCGCCGTCGGAAGTTCGGACTCTTGTAACTGTAGACTCATGGGCTCCTCTTAGTATCTTGATCAGTTCTGCTGGGACACCGTGTTCCACCATGATCTTCCAATGCTCGGTCCTGATAAGGGAGTCAAAAGCTGCAACAAAATCAATGAAGGCGAGGAAAGCAGACAGTTGAAATCTCTCGCTCTGCTTTAGGATGAGGCGGAGGGTGAGAAAGTGTTCTTGGCAGCCCTTGCCAGGTCTGAAACTAACTTGTTCTGGTCTTGTCAACTTGTCTTAGGCGTCCTTGAAACGGTTGAGGACGATTGTGCAAAAGACCATCATGGCGTGGTCTATTAGTAATATACCTCTGTAGTTCGAGCAGACTGCCTTGTCTACCTTTTTATTCACCGGTATATGTACTGAGAGTTTCCAATCTTTTGGGAATTTCTTTGTCGTCCATACCTCAACTAGTAAGTCTTTTAGCTGGCTTAATAGTGTGGGGGATAACTTATACATCTCTGCTGAGATGCCATCCTCTCCAGGGGCTTTGTTATTTTTCATGTTTTTCAGTGCCTGCAGAACATCAGCAAATGACGGTGGCTGATGGAGGCATCACCCGCAGCACTCTTATTCAGGCTTAATTTTAAATGAAGGGATATAAGAGATTATCTCCTATCTACCTTTTTAACTGCCTCCTAACTATCTCCTAACTCCTAACTGATACCATTTTCTGTTTCATAGGCAGCGCAATAGCGCTGCCTAAGTAAAAAGCGATGGCGGCACAATATATATACATACGTATATATATATATATATATATATATATATATATATATATATATATATATATATATATATATATATATATATATATAGATATATATATATATATATATATATATATATATATATATATATATATATATATATATATATATATATATATATATATATATATATATATATATATATATATATATATATATATATATATATATATATATATATATAGATATATATATTTTTTTTTTATGTGACTAAGGCACTTTGTGTAGAAGGAGTTGTCATAGAAACTTCAAAATGAGCTCATTCGATAAGAAATATAAGGTTATAGTGCCGTTTTTAAGAGGTAAAAGTAATTGGAGGGCAACCAGCCTCCGCCCCACGCCTCACCTTTCTGTAGACATATCCATTCAAAATTTTGAGATAGCCCTTTTGTTCAACATGGTTGAAAGGTCCAGTAGTTATGTATTGGGGGATGACAACCCCCACAGGCCAAAGGGGAAAGGGCTATAAGTTATAGTATATACCAAGGTACTACTTTGCGCAGACATCCGTACCAAACAGGTTTTTCTGGTAGGTAAACAGGTCATTACACTCGGTCATTACACTCTTTGTCAAGAGGATTTACGCAATTTCAAAGTTCAGCAATACCGGGTCCTAGCGTGATTGAATTTTGGGACAATTGCCTTTAGTCAAGACTAGTTTTTTGGGAATGTGTCGTTGCTAAAACTAACTCTCATTGGAAAAAGGGGTATAAAGCTTTTTGTTTTTGATAAGAATTGCACAATGAATGTATCGTTTGACGTGGGCATTTTTTATGAGCCAATCAGAGGTTGTTCAATATATGATAACTTGATTTGTGGTTGGGATTTGAATAAAAGAAATGGTTATGTTATATGCTTGCATGTATAGGAATTCCCAAGTTATTTTCTTGCGTGTATAGGAATTCCCTTGTTATTTGCTTGCATGTATAGGAAATCCCATGTTATTTGCTTGCAGGTATAGTAATTCCCAAGTTATTTTGATTGCGTTTATAGTAATTCCAAGGTTATTCGCTTGCATGTATAGTAATTCCCTTGTTATTTGATTGCGTTTATAGTAATACCCATGTTATTTGCTTGCGTGTATAGGAATTCCCATGTTATTTGCTTGCATGTATAGGAATTCCCTTGTTATATGCGTGCATGTATAGGAATTCCCATGTGATTTGCTTGCGTGTATAGGAAGTCCCATGTTATTTGCTTGCTTGTATAGGAATTCCCATGTTATTTGCTTGCGTGTATAGGAATTCCCATGTTATTTGCTTGCATGTATAGGAAGTCCCATGTTATTTGCGTGCGTGTATAGGAATTCCCATCTTATTTGCTTGCATGTATAGGAATTCCTATGTTATTTGCTTGCTTGTATAAAAATTCCCAGGTTATTTGCTTTCTTCTATAGTAATTCCCAAGTTATTTGCTTGCATGTAGAGGAATTCCCATGTTATTTGCTTGCGTGTATAGGAATTCCCATGTTATTGGCGTGTCTGTATAGGAATTCTCCTGGTATTTGCTTGCATGTATATGAACTCCCAGGGTATTTTCTTGCATGTATAGGAATTCCCACGTTATTTTGCTTGCGTGTATAGGAATTCCCGTGTTATTTGTTTGCATGTATAGGAATTCCCATGTTATTTGCTTGCGTGTATAGGAATTCCCATGCTATTTTAAGGGCTTATGTCCCCCCCATGCTATTATAAGAGTTTATGTCCCCTTCCTATGCTATTCCAGGAGCTTATGTTCCTTACTATGCTATTATAAGGGGCTTTTCCATGTGGTTTTTCTTTACTTGGTACCCATTAAAAACAAAATTTTTGTGTTAAATAAGTAGTTCTTATATATTTTAAAATAGCTTTACGGGGTTTGAGACACTCTTTTACCTGATTCCGTTTGATTTTTCTTTACTTAGTGCTCATTAAAAACGAAATTTTTGTGTTAAATAAGTAGTTCTTGTATCTTTTAAAAGAGCTTTACAGGGTTTGAGAGACTCGGTTGTCTGAGTCCGTGTGATTTTTCTTTACTTGGTGCCCATTAAAAAGTTGCTAGCGAAAACCCCGTGTGGATAAGTTGAAATAAAAAAATTTTTAAAAAGAAATGACTGAAAAGTGTTTTGGGGAGAGATGAGTTGATTGGCAGAAGGATATATTAGTGAATTTAAAGTGGAGGACGAGTTGCTAGAGAAAAATCTAAGCTAATAGGGGTTTTTGACCGTAAACTCTAGTTTTTTGAAAGAAAATTATGGAAAATACAAGTCGTTGGTTCATAGGTGAAACTTAAGTCCAGGTATTGATAGAAAAATAAACTATTTCTGTAGAATCTGAGCTAATAAGGGTTTTTGACCATAAACTCTAGTTTCCTGTAAGAAAATTATGAAAAATACAATTCTCTCGTTCAAATGTGAAACTTAGGTCCATTGTCTGGTTCAAATGTGGAAAAACCCGTGTGAATGAGTTAAAATAGAAATTTTTTAACAAGAAATGACTGAAAAGTTTTTTGGAGGAGATGGGTTAATTGGCAAAACGATGTATTAGCGTAGTTATAGTGGAGGCCGAGTTGCAAGCGAAAAACCCGTGTGGATGAGTTGAAATAAAAAATTTTAACAATAAATGTCCGAAAAGTGTTTTGGGGAAGACGGATTGATTGGCAGAAGGATGTATTAGCGAAGTTATAGTGGAGGGCAAGTTGCTAGTGAAAAATCTAAGCTAATAAGGGTTTTTGACCGTAAACTCTAGCTTTTTGTAAGAAAATTATGGACAATACTATTTGTTGGCCCATAGGTGAAATTTCAGTCCAGGTATGGATTGAAAAATAAAATATTTCTGTAGAATCTGAGCTAATAAGGGTTTTTGACTATAAACTCTAGTTTCCTGTAAGGAAATTATGCAAAATACTATTCTTTAGTTCAAATTTGAACCTTAGATCAATTCTCTGATTCAAATGTGAAACTTAAGTCCAGTTTCATATAATAATAATAATGATGACTGTTTGTTATAACTAAATATTTTTTTTCATAAAAGCAAAATATTTTTTAAACTTCGAAATTATTAAACTTTTTTTTTTGTACGTATATTAAAATTACCAAATATTATTAAGTATCAAAAAATTTGGCTCTGTGATTGTTCATAGACAAACATTGGCTTTCCCACTGATATTATATTTCCGAATATTGACACTACCTAGTCTCTTGCAGGTATTAAATCAGTATTTTTTACGCAGTAGTACGATAAACACATAAGTCATATCTTTTAAAAAAGTGAAGATGGAGCATTGTAATAAAGTGTGTTCACATGTCAATGTTATTGTAGCATTGAATGCTGACAAGGAGAAGTATTTAAACTATGAAACAAGTAAAAATGGTAGCACTATTGGAAATGTATGTGTGCATTATCATGACAGTAAGGAATTTAATTTCTTTGGATTATCAAAAAAATTCAACTGTTGTTAGGGTTGATATGCAAGAGTGAGATATCCAGAGATGATAACACTAAAAGAAAATGCCAAAATAAAAATAATAGTTGATGAAGAAGGACATCTTCTTGCCAGTGCTTGTGGTAACATGCTACCTATTGTTACACCCCATCGTCAACTTTCGGGTATTAGCATTCAACGGAAGATCAAAAGAAGACATGCATACTCTTCTACTAATATCATAAACCATATCATGTCGACGTGCCGAAACTGTTACCTTTGTAAAAATAATGTTGTAATAGACAGTGAAATTGCCGGAAAAATAAAAAGGGCATTGGCAGAAAATATCACTAAGGAATATAAAGATGAATCGATGAAAAAAAAGTAACAGCAAACTTTACTACCATTAATCAAACAATTAATGAAACAAATAATAGCAAAGATGAAGTGCATATTGAACTTGTGGAAAACCCCCCATTAGAAATGTGTTCACATGTTCTTGTTATTGTAGCATTGAATGCTGAGACTGAGAAGTATTTGAACTATGAAACACGAAAAAGTGATAGCACTATCGGAAACGTATGCGTGCGTTGTCATGACACTAAGGAATTAAATTTCTTCGGAGTACCAAAAAATTCAATTATACAAATGGTGGATATGGGAAAGTATCATTTCCAGAGAAGTTAGTACTCAAAGAGAATGCCAACATAAAAATAATAGTTGATGAAGAGGGGTATCTTCATGCTAGTGCTATAGGTAATATGCTACCTATTGATAGAACCTTTCGTCGGCTTTTAGGTATTAGCATTCAAATGAAAGCAAAGAGGAAAAGAAAGGCCTACTCTGCTACTAATATCATAAACCATATCTTGTCTACGTGCCTAAACTGTTACCTGTGTAAAAATAATGTGATAATAGACAGTGACATTGCCAGAAAAATAAAAAGGGTATTGTCAGAAAATATCACTATGGAATATAAAGATGAAACGATGAAAAACAAAGCACCAGCAAACATTACTGGCATTGATCAAACAGTCAATGAATCAAATAATACCAAAGACGAAAAACATAATAAACCTGTTCATGAAACACCATTAAAAATTGTTTATGATTCAAACTTTACTAATGATTATTCCACTGATAACGAACTAAGAGAAGACAATAACTTCAATATCAAGAGAGACCATTGTGAACCATTTTATTAAACAGGTTCAAACTATTTACAGTTAATCATTAACATTAAAAATGTATCATAATATATTTTTGTATTAATATTCTACATAACACTATTTCATTAAAAACATTACATTGTTATGTGTTCATTATTTTTTAGAGTAAGCTAGCCCATCAAGCGTTTAGAATGTCTATTAAAACATCGACGATGTAAGAAAAGGAATTTGCGTACATCTATTGTCAAACACATGGGATAACATTGTCAAAATCTAGGTATCAGAATGAAGAATTGTAGGTAAGTAAGTAAGCAAGTAAGTAGGTAAGTAAGTAAGTAAGTAAGTAAGTAAGCAACAAACTCTTTCTTGAATTCACCTCATGGATACACAATGCAGAAATTTCATTTAAGAAATTATGAAAAAATTGTAAGCAAGTAACAAAAAATTGTAAGCAAGTAACAAACCCTATCCTGAAGTCACCTCTCTGATCAAACTCTTTATTGATTCCACCTCTTGGATATACAGTACAGATACTTAATTAAAGAAATTATGAAAAAAAATCGCAAGTAAGTAACTTTTTTTCTCTTTATCACAAACAATTTTCACTTAGCTCCATGATGTAGAAATTTAATTCAAGAAATTATGAAAAATTTCTCAGTAAGTAACAATTTCTTTCTTGAAGTCAACTCTTAGATACACAATACGGAAATTTCATTCTAGAAATTATGAAATTATTTGTAGGTAAGTAACAATCTCTTTATTGATTTCACCTCTTGAATATACAGTGCAGATACTTCATTCAAGAAACATGATTAAACACGTTTTTTGAAACTACATGCTATTTGCATGCCTTTCCTTGGCACCTTTCCAAATGAGTGGGGATTCCCCACTGCTTCCTACACATTGCAAAAAAGTGAGCAGTACGAAAACTCCACGTTTTCAACCAGACTGGTTTTTTGGTTTTTTAGACAACACGAGAGACATGCAAAGTCGACATAGCTTTATTTCTTTTTTTAAAATTCAAGTAATTATGAAAAAATTCTCAGCAAGTAACAATTTCTTTCTTGAAGTCAACTCATGTGTAGAAATTATGAAAAAATTCTCAGTAAGTTACAATTTCTTTCTTGAAGTCAACTCTTGGATACACAATACGGGAATTTCATTCAAGAAATTATTAAAAAATTGTAACTAAGTAGCAAATTCTTTCTTGAATTCACTTGTTGAATAAACAAAAAGACATTTCATTCAAGAAATTATGACAAAATTCTAAGTAAGTAACAAACTCTTTATTGTTTTCACGAGTTAGATATACGATGTAGAAATTAAATTCAAGAAATTATGAAAAAATTGTAACTAAGTAGCAAATTATTTCTTGAATTCACCTGTTGGATAAACAAAAAGACATTTCGTTCAAAAAATTACGAAAAAATTCTAAGTAAGCAACAAACTCTTTATTGTTTTCACGAGTTAGATAAACGATGTAGAAATTATTTTCAAGAAATTTTGAAAAAATTCTCAAGAAGTTACCATTTCTTTCTTGAAGTCAACTCTCGGATACACAGTACGGAAATTTCATTCAAGAAATTATGAAAATATTTG
Source organism: Artemia sp. Qi Xiang Cuo (assembly GCF_049724085.1). Classification (NCBI taxonomy): domain Eukaryota; kingdom Metazoa; phylum Arthropoda; class Branchiopoda; order Anostraca; family Artemiidae; genus Artemia; species Artemia sp. Qi Xiang Cuo. The sequence goes on from NC_142800.1 coordinate 8,899,034, forward strand.
TAAGTAAGTAACAAACTCTTTATTGATTCCACCTCTTGGATATACAGTACAGATACTTCATTAAAGAAATTATGAAAAAAATCTCAAGTAAGTAAGTAAAATTTTTTTTCTCTGTCAACTCTTAGATACACAATACGGAAATTAAATTCAAGAAATTATTAAAGTATTTGTAAGTAAGTAACAGTCTCTTTATTGATTTCTTCTCTTGAATATACAGTACAGATACTTCATTCAAGAAACGTGATTAAACACGTTTTGAAACTACATGCTATTTGCATGCCTTTGCTTAGCACCTTTCCAAATGAGCGGGGATTCCCCACTGCTTCCTACACATTGCAAAAAGTGAGCAGTACGAAAACTCCACGTTATCAACCAGACTGGTTTTTCAGACAACACAGCCACAGAGATGACAAACACCATACGGAAATTTCATTCAAGAAATTATAAAAAAAATATTTGTAAGTAAGTAACAAGCTCTTTATTGATTTCACCTCTTGAATATACAGTACAGATACTTCAGTCAAGAAAAACGTGATTAAACACGTTTTGAAACTACATGCTATTTGTATGCCTTTCCTTGGCACCTTTCCAAACGAGCGGGGATTCCCCACTGGTTCCTACACATTTCAAAAAGTGAGCAGTACGAAAACTCCACGTTTTCAACCAGACTGGTTTTTTAGGGACCAAACAGGAGAGAAATGCAAACTCGATATAGCTTTATTTCATTTTTTTAAGGTTCATCTAGACGAGGTACCGGGCGCCTCCGGAACCCCGGCTAAATAAACCTTAAAAAAAATGAAATAAAGCTATGTCGACTTTGCATATCTCTCCTGATTGGTCCCTAAAAAACCAGTCTGGTTGAAAACGTGGAGTTTTCGTACTGCTCACTTTTTGCAATGTGTAGGAACCAGTGGGGAATCCCGCTCGTTTGGAAAGGTGCCAAGGAAAGGCATACAAATAGCATGTAGTTTCAAAACGTGTTTAATCAAGTTTTCTTGAATGACGTATCTGTACTGTATATTCAAGAGGTTACATCAATAGAGAGCTTGTTACTTATTTACACATATTTTTTTTTATAATTTCTTGAATGAAATTTGATTAGTGTGGGTGTCTTCTCTGTGGTTGGGTTGTTTAAAAAACCAGTCCGGTTGAAAACGTGGAGTTTTCGTACTGCTCACTTTTTGCAATGTGTAGGAAGCAGTGGGGAATCCCCGCTCATTTGGAAAGGTGCCAAGCAAAGGCATGAAAATAGCATGTAGTTTCAAAACGTGTTTAATCACGTTTCTTGAATGAAGTATCTGTACTGTATATTCAAGAGAAGAAATCAATAAAGAGACTGTTACTTACTTACAAATACTTTCATAATTTCTTGAATTTAATTTCCGTATTGTGTATCTAAGAGTTGACAGAGAAAAAAATGTTACTTACTTACTTGCGATTTTTTTCATAATTTCTTGAATGAAGTATCTGTACTGTATATCCAAGAGGTGGAATCAATAAAGAGTTTGTTACTTACTTACAAATATTTTCATAATTTCTTGAATGAAATTTCCGTACTGTGTATCAAAGAGTTGACTTCAAGAAAGAAATGGTAACTTCTTGAGAATTTTTTCAATATTTCTTGAAAATAATTTCTACATCGTTTATCTAACTCGTGAAAACAATAAAGAGTTTGTTGAGTACTTAGAATTTTGTCGTAATTTCTTGAACGAAATGTCTTTTTGTTTATCCGACAGGTGAATTCAAGAAAGAATTTACTACTTAGTTACAATTTTTTAATAATTTCTTGAATTTAATTTCTACATCGTATATCTAACTCGTGAAAACAATAAAGAGTTTGTTACTTACTTAGAATTTTGTCATAATTTCTTGAATGAAATGTCTTTTTGTTTATTCAAAAAGTGAATTCAAGAAAAAATTTGCTACTTAGTTACAATTTTTTCATAATTTATTGAATGAAATTCCCGTATTGTGTATCCAAGAGTTGACTTCAAGAAATAAATTGTTACTTACTGAGAATTTTTTCATAATTTCTACACATGAGTTGACTTCAAGAAAGAAATTTTTACTTGCTGATAATTTTTTCATAATTTCTTGAATTTTAAAAAATGAAATAAAGCTATGTCGACTTTGAATGTCTCTCGTGTTGTCTAAAAAACCAAAAAACCAGTCTGGTTGAAAACGTGGAGTTTTCGTACTGCTCACTTTTGCAATGTGTAGGAAGCAGTGGGGAATCCCGCTCATTTGGAAAGGTGCCAAGGAAAGGCATGCAAATAGCATGTAGTTTCAAAAAACGTGTTTAATCACGTTTCTTGAATGAAGTATCTGCACTGTATATTCAAGAGGTGAAATCAATAAAGAGATTGTTACTTACCTACAAATACTTTCATAATTTCTTGAATGAAATTTCCGTATTGTGTATCTAAGAGTTGACTTCAAGAAAGAAATTGTTACTTACTGAGAATTTTTTCATAATTTCTTGAATTAAATTTCTACATCATGGAGCTAAGTGAAAATTGTTTGTGATAAAGAGAAAAAAGTTACTTACTTGCGATTTTTTTCATAATTTCTTTAATGAAGTATCTGTACTGTATATCCAAGAGGTGGAATCAATAAAGAGTTTGATCCGAGAGGTGACTTCAGGAAAGGGTTTGTTACTTGCTTACAATTTTTTGTTACTTGCTTACAATTTTTTCATAATTTCTTAAATGAAATTTCTGCATTGTGTATCCATGAGGTGAATTCAAGAATGAGTTTGTTACTTACTTACTTACTTACTTACTTACTAACTTACTTGCTTACTTACTTACCTACAATTTTTCATTCTGATACCTAGATTTTGACAATGTTATCACATGTGTTTGACAATAGATGTACGCAAATTCCTTTTCTTACATCGTCGATGTTTTAATAGACATTCTAAACGCTTGATGTGCTAGCTTACTCTAAAAAATAATGAACACATAACAATGTAATGTTTTTAATGAAATAGTGTTATGTAGAATATTAATACAAAAATATATTATGATACATTATTAATATCAATCATTAACTTTGGACATTTTGAATCTTTTCCATAAAATGGTTCACCATGTTCTCTCTTGATATTGTAGTTATTGTCTTCTCTTAGTTAGTAATCAGTGGAATAATCATTATTCCATTTTGAATCATACACAATTTTTAGTGGTGTCTCATGAACAGATTCAATATGCTTTTCGTCTTTGGTATTATTTGATTCATTGACTGTTTGATCAATGCCAATAATGTTTTCTGGTGCTATGTTTTTCATCGTTTCATCTTTATATTCCATAGTGATATTTTCTGACAATACTCTTTTTTTTTTTATGGCACTTTCACCGTCTATTATCACATTATTTTTACACTGGTAACAGTTTAGTCACGTAGACAAGATATGGTTTATGATATTAGTAGCAGAGTAGGCCCTTCTTTTCCTCTTTGCTTTCATTTGAATGCTAATACCTAAAAGCCGACGAAAGGTTCTATCAATAGGTAGTATGTTACCTATAGCACTAGCATGAAGATACCCCTCTTCATCAACTATTATTTTTATGTTGGCATTCTCTTTGAGTACTAACATCTCTGGAAATGATACTTTCCCATATCCACCATTTGTATAATTGAATTTTTTGGTACTCCGAAGAAATTTAATTCCATAGTGTCATGACAACGCACGCATACGTTTCCGATAGTGCTACCACTTGTACTTGTTTCATAGTTCAAATACTTCTCCTTGTCAGCATTCAATACTACAATAACACTAGCATGTGAACACATTTCTAATGGGGGGTTATCCACATGTTCAATATGCACTTCCTCTTTGCTATTATTTGGTTCATTAATTGTTTGATTAATGGTAGTGAAGTTTGCTGGTACTTTTTTTTCATCGATTCATCTTTATATTCCTTAGTGATATTTTCTGCCAATGCCCTTTTTATTTTTCCGGCAATTTCACTGTCTATTACAACATTATTTTTACAAAGGTAACAGTTTCGTCACGTCGACATGATATGGTTTATGATATTAGTAGAAGAGTATGCATGTCTTCTTTTGATCTTCCGTTGAATGCTAATACCCGAAAGTTGACGATGGGGTGTAACAATGGGTAGCATGTTACCACAAGCACTGGCAAGAAGATGTCCCTCTTCATCAACTATTATTTTTATTTTGGCATTTTCTTTTAGTGCTATCATCTCTGGATATCTCACTCTTGCATATCCACCATAAAAAGAGTTGAATTTTTTGGTACTCCAAAGAAATTAAATTCCTTACTGTCATGACAATGCACACATACATTTCCAATAGTGCTACCATTTTTACTTGTTTCATAGTTTAAATACTTCTCCTTGTCAGCATTCAATGCTACTATAACATTGACATGTGAACACACTTTATTAAAATGCTTCATCTTCACTTTTTTTAAAGATATGACTTATGTGTTTATCGTACTACTGCGTAAAAAATACTGATTTAATACATGCAATAGACTAGGTAGTGTCGATATTCGGACATAGAATATCAGTGGGAAAGCCACATTGTGTCTCTGACCAATCACAGAGTACAATTGTTAGAACCGCAAGCATATTTTATAATTTTAAGATACGTACAAAAAAAAGTTGAGTAATTTCAAAGTTTAGAAAAATAGTTTGCTTTTACGAAAAAAAAAATATTGAATTAGAACCATCAGTCCTCATTATTATGAGTATCCAAAACTGGACTTAAGTTTCACATTTGAATCAGAGAATTGACCTAAGTTTCACATTTGAACGAGAGAATTGTATTTTCCATAATTTTCTTACAGGAAACTAGAGTTTATTGTCAAAAAACCTTATTAGCTCAGATTCTACAGAAATAGTTTATTTTTCAATCCATACCTGGACTTAAGTTTCACCTATGAACCAACAAATTGTATTTTCCATAATTTTCTTACAAAAAACTAGAGTTTACGGTCAAAAACCCTTATTAGCTTAGATTTACACTAGCAACTCGACCTCCACTTTAAATTTACTCATACTTCCTTGTGACAATCACCCCGTCTCTCCAGAAAAGATGTTCGTCCAGTTCTTTTTAAAATTTTTTATTTCGAATTGTCCCACAGGGTTATACGCTCTCACGTCGGCCCTCACACAAAATACTCTCATAAATCCTTTTGCCAATCAACCCATCTCCTCCAAAACACTTTTCAGTCATTTCTTGTTAAAAAATTTCTATTTTAACTCATTCACACGGGTTTTTCCACATTTGAACCAGAGAATGGACCTAAGTTTCACATTTGAACGAGAGAATTGTATTTTGCATAATTTTCTTAAGGGAAACTAGAGTTTATGGTCAAAAAACCTTATTAGCTCAGATTCTACAGAAATAGTTTATTTTTCTATCCATACCTGGAGTTAAGTTTCACCTATGAACCAACGAATTGTATTTTCCATAATTGTCTGTCAAAAAACTAGAGTTTACGGTCAAAAACCCCTATTAGCTTAGATTTTTCTCTAGCAACTCGTCCACCACTTTAAATTCACTAATATATTCTTCTGCCAATCAACTCATCTCTCCCCAAAACACTTTTCAGTAATTTCTTTTTAAAAATTTTTATTTCAACTTATCCACACGGGGTTTTCGCTTGCAACTTTTTAATGGGCACCAAGTAAAGAAAAATGACACGGAATCAGACAACCGAGTCTCTCAAACCCTGTAAAGCTCTTTTAAAAGATACAAGAACTACTTATTTAACACAAAAATTTCGTTTTTAATGAGCACTAAGTAAAGAAAAATCAAACGGAATCAGGCAACAGAGTGTCTCAAAACCCGTAAAGCTCTTTTAAAATATATAAGAACTACTTATTTAACACAAAAATTTTTTTTTTAATGTGTACCAAGTAAAGAAAAACCACATGGAAAAGCCCCTTATAATAGCATAGGAAGGAAAATAAGCTCCTGGAATAGCATAGGAAGGGGACATAAACTCTTATAATAGCATGGGGGGGGGACATAAGCCCTTAAAATAGCATGGGAATTCCTATACACGCAAGCAAATAACATGGGAATTCCTATACATGCAAGCAAATAACACGGGAATTCCTATACACGCAAGCAAAATAACTTGGGAATGCATATACATGCAAGCAAATAACATGGGAGTTCATATACATGCACGAAAATAACATGGGAATTCCTATACACGCAAGCAAATAACATGGGAAGTCCTATACACGCAAGCAAATATCATGGGAATTCCTATACAAGCAAGCAAATACCCTGGGACTTCCTATAGAAGCAAGAATATAACATGGGAATATATATTCACGCAAGCAAATAACATAGGAATTCCTATACATGCACTCAAATAAGATGGGAATTCCTATACAAGCAAGCAAATAACAAGGGACTTCCTATACAAGCAAGCAAATAACATGGGAATTCCTATACACGCAAGCACATAACATGGGAATTCCTATACATGCAAGCAAATAACATGGGAATTCCTATACAAGCAAGCAAATAACATGGGACTTCCTATACATGCACGCCCATAACTAGGGAATATCTATACAAGCAAGCAAATAACATGTGAATTCCTATACAAGCAAGCAAATACCCTGGGTATTCATATACCAGCAAGCAAATAACCATGGGATTACTATACATGCAATCAAATAACCTTGGTATTACTATTACCGCAAGCACAATAACTTGGGAAGTCATATAAATGCCAGCAAATAACATGGGAGTTCCTATACATGCAAGCAAATAACAAAGGAATTCCTATACACGCAAGCAAATAACTTGGGAATTCCTATACATGCAAGCAAATAACATAACCATTTATTTTATTCAAATACAAACCACAACTCAAGGTATCGTATATTGAACAACCTTTGATTTTCTAATACGGAATGCACACGTCAAACGATACATTCATTGTGCGATTCTTATGAAAAGCAAAAAGCTTTATACACCTTTTTACAATGAGAGTTAGCTGTAGCAACTACACATTCCCAAAAAAATCGTCTTGACTAAAGGCAATTGTCCAAAAAATCAATCACGCTAGGACCCGGTATTGCTGAACTTTGAAATTGCGTAAATCCTCTTGACAAAGAGTGTAATGACCGAGTGTAATGACCTGTTTACCTACCAGAAAAACCTGTTTGGTACGGATGTCTGCGCAAAGTAGTACCTTGGTATATACTAGTTATACTAGTTACTCATTATTAATATATAACGTTTTTATGGAAGGGGTGTCATATAAACTTCGAAGGTGGCTCGTTCGATTAGTAATCAGAAGTTCAAGTGCCCTTTTTAAGAGTCGAAAGTGATTAGAGGGCAAATAGTCCCCCCCACACACCCTCTTTTCCCCAAGTGCATTCGATATAAATGTTGAGATTGCCATTTGATAAAAAGAAGTCCAAAGATTTTATGATAAGGTTTTCGGGGTAGAAACCACCCCCCTGAGCCTAGGGGCAAGGATTGTAAGTTGTGTAAGTTTCGGGGACATATATGTTTTTTATGGAAAAGGTGGTCATATCATAGGCAGCGCAATAGTGCTGCCTAAGTAAAGAACGGCGTGGGCACAATGTACTTTTTTTTTTCGTGGTCTTAGACCAGGGTACTTTGTATCAAAAGAGTTGTCGTAGAAACTTTGAAAAGGGCTCATTCGATTAAAAATTGGAGTGGCTAGTGCCAATTTTAATAGTCGAAAGTGATTGGAGGGCAACTAGCCCCCCCCCCTACGCCCATCATTCCCCCAAACACATCCAATCGAAATTTTGATATAGCCATTTTACGCAGCGCAGTTGATTTCCAGATAGAACATATGTTTTTGAGGAGGACACTCCCATACAACCCTCAGGGCGAGGGTTTTCAGTTATGCCCTGGGGGCATATCAGAATTATGTTGGCACAATGTATTATTTATTATGTTTTTCCTTTAGAGCAGGGCACTTTCTATCGAAGAAGTTGTTGCAGGAACTTCCAAAACGGTTCATTTAATTGGAAATTGGAGTGGCTTGTGCCCTTTTTAATAGTCGAAAGTGATTGGAAGGCAACTAACACCCCTTCCACGCAATCCATTTCCCGAAAAACATCCAATCAAAATTTTGAGACAGCCATTTTGTTCTGCGTAGTTGATTTCAAAAGAGAAATTATGTTTTTGAGGAGAAAACTCCCCCAGGGCCTTCACGGCAAGGGTTGTAAGTTATGCCCTGGGGGTAAATAAGGTTTATGTACAAGGCTTTGTCGTAGAAACTTCAAAAAAGGCTCATTCGACTGGAAATTCAAAGGGTTAGTGCCCTTTTTAATAGTCGAAAGTGATTGGAGGGCAACTAACCCCTCTCTCACGCCTACTTTTTCCCCAAACACATCCAATCAAAATTTTTAGATAGACATTTTGTTCAACGTAGTTTAAAGTTCTGGAAATTAGGTCTTTGAGGATGACAACCCCCCTCCCTCCCACAGCAATCAGGGCAAGGGTTTTAAGTTATACCCTGGGGGCATATAAGGTTTTTATAATACACGTTGTCGTAGAAACTTCAAAAAGGGTTCATTCGATTGGAAATTGTAATGGCTAGTGTCCTTTTTAATAGTCTAAAGTGATTGGAAGGCAACTAACATCCCTTCCACGCCCACCATTTCCCCAAACTCATCCAATCAAAATTTTGATATAGCCTTTTGTTCCACGCAGTTTAAAGTTCAGGAAATTATACATTTGAGCAGGAGACTCCCCCCACAGTCTTCAGGGCAAGGGTTATAAGTTATCCCCTGGGGGCATATAAGTTATTATTGAAATCTTTGTAATAGAAACTTAAAAAAGGGCTCATTCGATTGAAATTTAAAGGGCTTGTGCCCTTTTTAAAAGTCGAAAGTGATTTGTGGGCAACTAACCCCCCTCTCACGCCCACCTTTTCCCCAAACACATCCAATCAAAATTTTTAGATAACCATCTGGTTCAGTGTAGTTGATTCCCAGATAGAAATTATGTTTTAGAGGAGGGCTGGTGCCCTTTTTAATAGTCGAAAGTGATTGGAGGGCAACTAACCCCCCCCCCCTCACGCCCGCCTTTTCCCCAAACACATCCAATCAAAATTTTAAGATAGCCGTTTTGTTCAAAATAGTTGAAAGTTCTGGAAATTTGGTTTTTGAGGATGACAACACCCCCCCCCCTCCACAACCCTCAGGGCAAGGGTTGTAAGTTATGTCATTGGGGCATATAAGGTTTTATAGAACATGTTATCGTAGAAACTTCAAAAAGGGCTCATTCGATAGGAAATTGAAATGGCTAGTGCCCTTTTCAATAGTCGAAAGTGATTGGAAGGCGACTAACAGCCCTTCCACCCCCCCCCCCCATTTCCCCAAAGACATCAAACATCGTAAGGTTTATATTGAAATATTTGTCGTAGAAACTTAAAAAGGGCTCATTTGATAGAAAATTCAAAGGACTAGTGCCCTTTTAATAGTCTCGAAAGTGATTTGAGGGCAAATAACCCCCCTCTCACGCCCACCTTTTCCCCTAACATATGCAATCAAAATTGTTAGATAGCCATTTTATTCAACGTAGTTGAAAGTTCTGGAAACTAGGTCTTTAAGGATGACAACCCCTCCACCCCCACAGCCCTCAGGGCAAGGGTCGTAAGTTTTACCCTTGGGGCATATAAGGTATGATAGAAAGCGATGCTGTAGAAACTTCAAAAAGGCCTCATTCCATTGGAAATTGAAATGACTGGTGGCCTTTTAATAGCCGAAAGTAATTGAAGGGCAGCTAACCCCCCTCTCATGCCCATTATTTCCCCTACCACATCCAATCAAAATTTAGATATAGCCATTTTGTTCAACGTAGTAAAAAGTTCTGGAAATTAGGTGTTTTAGGATGTTAACCCCATCAGAGCCCTCAGTGCAAGGGTTGTAAGTTATTCCCTGGGAGCATATAAGGTTTATATAGAACGTTGTTGTAGAAATTTCAAAAAGGGCTCATTTGATTAGAAATTGAAATTGCCCTTTTTAATAGTCGAAAGTGAGTGGAGAGTAATTAACCCCCCTCTCACGCCCATCATTTTCCCAAACACATTCAATCAAAGTTTAGAGATAGCCATTTTGTTCAACGTAGTTGAAAGTTCTGGAAATTATGTATTTAAGAATGACAAACCCCCCAGACTCCCCAGGGTAAAGGTTGTAAGTTATACCCTGGGGGCATATAAGGTTTTTATAGATAGAGTTGTCGAGAAACTTCAAATGGGGCTCATTCAATTGTAAATTGAAAGGGCTAGTGCCCTTTTTCATAGTTGAAAGTGATTGGAGGGTAACTAACCCCCCTCTCACGCCCACCATTCCCCCAATCACATCCAATCTAAATTTTCCGACAGCCATTTTGTTCAACGTTCTAGAAATTTCTGGAAATTTGGTCTTTGAGAATGACAACACCCCCCCCCCCCCGCCCTCAGGGCAAGGGGTGTTAGTTATGCCCAGGGGCATGTAATGTTTAATTGAAAGTGTTGTCGTTTGAAAACGACAACACTGTCGGCTCATTTGATTGGCCGACATTTGATTGGAAATTGAGAGGGCTAGTGCCTTTTTTAATAGTTGAAAGCGATTGGAGAGCGACTAACGCCCCTCTCATGCCCACAATTTTCCCAAACACATCCAATCAAAATTTTGAGATTGCCATTTTCTTTAATATAGTTGAAAGTTCTGGAAATTATGTTTTAGAGGATGACAACAACCCTAACAGTCCCTAGGGTAAGGGTTTGTAATGTATGTCCGGGGGGCATATAAGTTGTTTATAGAAAGCGTTGTCGTATAAAAAATACAAGTGAATGTACAAAGTCAGTTTAATATGCATATAATGATGTTTAGTAATCAAAATGTTAATATTATTTGATTTATTAAAGTTATAAAAGTAAAAACATTTATATTTTTTTCAGTAAAGTATAAATTATGTTCTGGCCTTGGGAAGGCATAGGGTTTTTGAGCCCAACTTATGTAAATTTCTGCTCGTTTTGAGTTTTACTCGGTTATTTATTGTAATTTCTGTTCGCTTTGGGTTTTATTTATTTATCGATGCTGATTTGTGGTAGTTTCACGCTTGGTAGATTATTTGATTGAATTTTTGTTAATTTTTTGTTTAATGGAGTTCTTTACTTTTCTTTGAAAAACTTATTTTGTGGAAAAAGTTTTTTTAATTAATAAACTTTAGAGGAGGCTCATTTGATTGGAAATTGAATTTTCTAGTTCCCTTTTATGAGTCAAAATTGATAAGAGGGAAATTTACCTCCCCGCCCCCTGTTGACACCATCTTCTCCCAAAATATACCTGATCGAAATTATGAGATAGCTATTTTGTTCAAAATAGTCCAAAGAACATATGTATAACAATGCCTCCAGGGTTGGCACAACCCTTCAGAGCCCAGGGACAAGGGTTGTGAGCTATAAACCCGGAGGCATACAAGGTTCTTATGGAGTGGATGGTCATGCAAACTTTGGGTGTGGTGTCATTTGATTGGAAATCAGAAGCTCTAGTGCCCTTTTTAAGAGTCAAAAGTGAATGGAGGGCAACCAGTCCTCCCACGCCTATCATTTCTTCTAACGCATTCAGCAAAAATTTTTAGGCAGCCATTTTGTTCAGTATTGTTGAAAAGCCTAGTAATTATGTCTTTGGGAATGTCAACCCTCCCACAGCCCTCAGGGGAAGGGCTGGAATTTTTTCCATTGTTTACATATAGTATATGTTATTCAGAAAGGTGGGCATGTCTGACCTTTACTTTCCAAAAAGCCAAAGGGTATTCAGGTGAGCTTTTCAGAGAATGTTGAGGGGAGTGTTGACCTAAATCCAAATACGAGCATCTGGGGAAACGTTGAGGAGAAAGTTGAAATTAAAAAAAAAAACATTTCCGTACAGATTTCTGATACAGGTGTATCAGCAATATTTTTCGAACGGCTTAGGATATCAAGATGAAACTTCTAGGGCATCATGAGGGGGATGCTCAACTGACCATAAGACAACAATACGCGTAAGAAGGTGAAAGTTTGACAGAATATTGAGAGAAAATTTGAACTAAATGAAAACAGACTATGGTCAAGCAGATTGCAAAAAGGGCGTATCTCAAGAATAGGTTTGGGTATAAAGTTGGAACTTTCAGAGAACGCTTAAAGGAGAAGATCAATTGACCAAAAGGTAATATGTGCATGCTACTGCTAACAATACTGCCACTGCTACTTTTACTACTACTACAGCTGCTACTGCTACTAAACAACTCCAACTACTACTTCAATTACAACTACTTGTGAGACTAAGAGTATTAAAATGAAAAGGGCGGCAAAAGGGGATTAAAGGGCGCATCAGCAATATTTTTGGAAGGCTTACCTTATCAAGATGATAATTCCGTGGTATCATGAAGGGGATGTTCAACTGACAAAAAGGAAACATGTACATGCTACTACTATTACTAGTACGACTAATACAACACTATTACTGCTACTACTTGTCCTACTACCACCACTACTACTATAATACTAGTACTGTTCAGGCTAAGTGTGTGAAGGTGAAAATTTGAGAGAATATTGATGGGAAATTTGGAATAAATCAAAAGACGCTACGTCCATACAGGTTGTCAAAAGGGCGCATCTTAAGAATGGAATTGGGTTTTAAGTTGAAACTTTCAGAGAATGCCTAAAGGAGAATATAAATTTACCAAAAGGCAATATGTGCACGCTACTGCTAATACTACTATCACATCTAAATTACTAATACTAGCCTACAACTACTACTTCTATTGAAACTACTTGTAAGGCTAAGAGCATTAATATGAAAATTTCAGGAAGTATATGAATATACGGGTTATCAAAAGGATATACCGGCAATGTCATGGCAACATGAATTATTGTATTAAGTTGAAATTTTCAGAACTTGATTGAGGGATGTTCAACTGAACAAAAGGCAATATTTTAATACTGCTGCTGTTGCTACTAGCACTAGTGTTATTACTATTAATACTACCATTGGTACTACTAATACTACTACTGTGACTACTTTTACAACTTATGCCTAAGGGCATGAAGAAGAAATTCTCAGGAATTATTAAGGGGGGGGGGGAAACTGAGTCACAGCCCGCCGTTTTTCCGCAGGTTTTCAAAAGGACGTATCAGCAATATCTTAGGAAAGGTTTGGTGTGTGATGTTAAAACTTACAGGGCTTCATTCGGGGAGTGTTAGACGAAAGAAAAGACAATGTTTGTATCCTAATGCTACTGCTTCTACTCATACTTCTACTAATACTGCTGCTACTATTATTACTACTGCTACTACCACTACTGCTACTAAAGCTACTACCACTACTCCTATTATTTGCGCTACTACTGCTACTACTGCTACTACTATTACTACTGGAACTACAAATACTGCTACTAAACCTAAGGGTATTAAGGCCAAAAAATGGGGGAATATTGAAACTCTATTTAATTGAATCAAAATACGCTATGCCCATACAATTTACTATTTAACTAAATCAAAAGGGTGTAAGGGTATCTTACTATTGAACTAAATCAAAAGGGTGTAAGTGTATCCAGGTTGTCAAAGAGCATAGATAGAGTTTTTGGGAATGATATTAAGTTTTGTTTTTCAGGTCAACTTGAGGAGTTATGAACTAAATTAAAAAATGCTATTTGTAACCAAATTTTTAATAGGGCGTATATTGGTGAAAACTGTTGAAAAATTTTCTCCTACATAAAAATAGCAAGCCAAACTATGGATCCTTATAGAAAAAAAAGTAAAGATTTGAAATATTATTTTCTTTTTCCATGAAAAGGACTATGTCAATTAAAAACGAACAGAAATTAGTTTGAAAAACCTTATCTAGAAAATAAGTTTTTGAAACTAAAGTACAGAGCTCCATTAAACCAAAAATGAGCAGATAAGTAGTATAGCTATAACGATTAAGAGCGCACAGTCCCCCCATATAGCTATAACAATTAAGAGCGCACAGTCCCCGCATATAGCTATAATGATAAGTAGCACACAGTACACCCGTCAATACAAGCAGATAGTGTAATGACCGGATTCAACCACCATGAAAAATTCGTGCTGTTGTTTCTGTTCAAAGTACGTGATGTTTTCATGGTTGTGATTCGTTTCCTTTGTATTAAATTATGAAATTCTTTCTGTAATTTAATTTTTTAGGTGTGGTTGACTTATGTTTAACCTTCAACACGGATATAAAAACTCCGACAATGAATTATTTTATCAGTTCAGAATTGGCATTTGAAATATAATGATGCATTCAAATAAAAGGAATATTGTCGAAAGCTACACGTAAGAAGTAAGCTATTCTGTTATATTCATAGTGGGTAAAGAAATTAATTCTACTAAAATTTATACAGACCCTATTATAGTTAACAGATTGTTAAATATTTTTTGAACCTGGATCTCCAGAGGTCGGTAAAGAGCAATACCAAAGCAAGAAAAAAAGTACGTAAACACTGCATTTAAATGGCTTGCGAGCTTAGTACACGAGGTAAATCATAAAATATTTTTTATTCCGGCCCAAAGTTCCCCACAATTGTTCCCCATCGGCCCAAAGTGCCACAATCGAAAACCCCCCACCCCTCCAACCCTGTCCCTCCGACCCCCCCTCCCTCCAACCCCCTTCCTTCAACCCCCTCCCTCCAACCCTCCCCCCTCCAACCCCCCCCAACATTTTTTTTTTTTACTTTTTTTTTACATCTCTTAGAATGTCATGAAACACACTTAAAACAAAAAAAAATCATATTTAATATTTTCCAACTTCAAAATGGGAATGATATAGATATGTGTGTCGCAACTTTTACTATTAGAAAAATAATGTTTGTAGTGAGCAATTTTTTTTAACTTTTTTTTAAACTTTTTTTTAACTTTTTTTAACTTTTTTTTACATCTTTTAGAATGTCATGAAACACACTTAAAGCATAAGAAATTCACATTTAATATTTTCCAACTTCAAAATGGGTATGATATAGATATGTGTGTTGCGACGTTTACTATTATAAAAATAATGTTTGTAGTAACCAATTTTTTTTTTTTTTTTTTTTTTCAACTTTTTTTTACATCTCATAGAATGTTATAAAACACACTTAAAACATAAGAAATTCATATTTAATATTTTCCAATTTCAAAATGGGAATGATATAGATATTTGTGTTGCGACAATACTATTAGAAAAATAATGTTTGTAGTGACCATTTTTTTTTTTTTTTGTCAATGATTCTCATTAAATATTTTTTCATGAAAAAAATTTTTTTTAAACTTTTTTTTACATCTAAATTATATCAGAAAAATAGAATGACACTTTTGATTTAAGTTTTTAAACATATTCTTGTGCATACTATTGATGATTGATGATTGATGAACATTACATATTTATTTAATTTAAGCCCTTTTTTTCAGATATAATAATGTTTCGTACTATTGACACAGAATATATTGGTCTTAAATGTTCCTCAACTGGCATTGTATTCGAAGCAGCTTTCTTACTCCTAGACGAACAAAGGAGTGAATTTCACAGCTATAAATGGAACGTCAGGTACAATATGTATAAGTACGAGAAAAACAGATGGAGTCCAACACTAAATTTTATAAATTGAAACGGCTTTTACGTTAAAACCATAAGACCACATAATGAAATGGCTATGAAATAAACCATGTACAAGAGGAAATTCAGGAAATATGCAGTTTTTTCGGTGTGCAAGCTGTATATGTTAAGGGAAACGTGCCAACTGATAAACTCTTACTAGAAAAATGTGATATAAATATTCCTTTATTCAACTTGGAGGACTTTAATTGCGAGAAGTATCCACATTCCGTTCATGATCCTGAAGATGAAGTACGGTTTTTTTCTCGATGGGTGCCGGAAAAGATACCTGACATGGAAAAATGCATCAGATATCCAAAGACCTAAACTCATGCTCCTTCTCAAATCAAATGGATACAAACACACACACACACACACACACAAACAAAACACACAAACACACACACACACGAACACACACACACACACACACACACACACACACACACACACACACACACACAAACACACAGTGTGTGTGTGTTAAAAAAAATAAGCTACAATTATTTGGTACACAAGATAAACCTTTCTTTTCAAGGTGTAGTTCTCTTAGGAATCAAGAGATCATTAATATTTGAATTTTCACAGACAGCAGCATTGTTAAATTTCATTCATTAGTATTTCTTATTTATTTCCTTAGTTCAACATGGCAAAATTGACGAAAAAGTGACAAGTCTAAAAAACTTCACGATTTTGAGGCGACCGAAAGAAATATAGTAAAAAATAATAGTTTTCTGGCATGAGTAGACCTGTTTTGGTTCCTAGGGGCGTACGGAAATTCAATTTTGACAACCCTGGTACGTCAATAAATTCAACTGTTTCGTAGTTTATGGTATCAATAAATTAAATTTATATGATAACATACTCATTCCTTATTTCCAGATAAGAAGAAAAATGAAGTCTGTAAATCTAATGCAAAGATTTGATTTAAGCTTTCTGCGTCCATCGACCCAATAAATCTGTCACACCAAATTTCGCAAAACAAGAGGTCTTATTGTCCAAGTACACACTAAACAAGAAACTAAGTGATTCCAGACTCTCCACATAAAATTTAATAATTAAAGAAATATATTACATTAATTTATCTCGGAGACACCTAGCATCTACTCGTAGCTTTCCATTAGCGTGACTCATAATTTCCATTAATTCCAGATGCACTAACATTACGAGTCATAGCAATTATGTTACTAGAAACTAGAAACAATTATGTTACTAGAAACTGAGTAGTCTTAAGAAGTCTTTTAATATTTTCTTATATTTCTTATAGTAAGAAAAGATATAAAATTGGTAGGTGGTAGGGAGGCTGGGTGGCAGGGGGTTTGCGATACGAGTTGACATGACGATGTATTTTTGAAAGAGTCTGGTTTGTTCTTCGGCTGTTTTGTTCCTCTTTTTTATTTTTATTTTTTATTACTTATTGCAAAATTAGTGTTGAAGAAACCAGAAACCAGAAGAAACCAGAAACCAGAAACCAGGCTAGTATCTTATGCTGCAAGCCAGCGAAAAATTAATTTTTTTTTAAAGGTGCAGCGTTTGTAAATAACATAATTGTTTTTCTGCTTTTGAATAATGACGGCTAAACCTGTATGATATCTGCAATGCTGCAACCATGGACGCTCCCTTATACTTACTGAAATCCACATTTATTCTTAAAATACCAAAGACATAAAAAGAAAATT
Source organism: Artemia sp. Qi Xiang Cuo (assembly GCF_049724085.1). Taxonomy (NCBI): domain Eukaryota; kingdom Metazoa; phylum Arthropoda; class Branchiopoda; order Anostraca; family Artemiidae; genus Artemia; species Artemia sp. Qi Xiang Cuo. The sequence continues at coordinate 8,916,315 of NC_142800.1, forward strand.
ACTCTTTTTATCCATCTTAGATACATTCATACCTGAACACTATGATTTCCGAAGAGAATTTTTTCTACTGTTTTAAAATTATGAAGTTTTTAGGGTAGTACCACATTTGTCAGTGTTTAATCTTTGAACCGTTGCAATAATAATTTTTTAAACTAGACCAAACATGGTTCTATAGCATAAGGCTGAGATATTTATGGTTATTTTCCTCTTAACCAATTCAAATATTCTTATTATGCTTTCACTGTCCTTTGTACTTCAAGGGAGCGAATTACGCTCGTCACAGTAAGGTTCTTAGGTAAAATTTTCTGGATTTGTTATTATATTAGAACTCTTGTCTCCACACTTGTTTTCCATGTCAGGTATCTTTTCCAGCACCCATCGAGAAAAAAACCGTACTTCATCTTCAGGATCATGAACGGATTGTGGATACTTCTCGCAATTAAAGTCCTCCAAGTTGAATAAAGGAATATTTATATCACATTTTTCTAGTAAGAGTTTATCAGTTGGTACGTTTCCCATAACTTATACAGCTTGCACACCAAAACAATTGCATTTCTCATGAATTTTTTTTTGTACAGGGATTATTTCATAGCCATTTTAATTGCGTGGTCTCATGGTTTTAACATAAAAGCCGTTTTGATTTATAAAATTTAGTGCTGGACCCCATTTATTTTTCTCGTACTCATACATATTGTTAATTTCGGAGACCACACTGCCTTTCCATGACGATAAATAAAAGTTCAAATAGGGATAGAATCCTTTTAATAGACAGTGTTTTTTATAACAATGATAGAAATTCACAAAAATACCAGATATTTCGGTCACATATACAGTGACCGTCATCAGTGGTAAAACTAAAATAAAACAATTTAAACCAAAAGTTTATATACAAAATCAAATAACACTACAACAATAAATAAATCAATAAATCAAAATCAATAACACTACTTGTAGTGTTATTTTATTTAGTATATAAACTTTTGGTTTAAATTGTTTTATTTTAGTTTTACCACTGATGACGGTCACTGTATATGTGACCGAAATATCTGGTATTTTTGTGAATTTCTATCATTGTTATAAAAAACACTGTCTATTAAAAGGATTTTATCCCTATTTGAACTTTTATTTATTATACATATTGTATCTGACGTTCCATTTATAGCTATGAATTTCACGTCGTTGTTCGTCTAGAAGTAAGAAAGCTGCTTCGAAAAAAAATGCCAGTTGAGGAATTATTCAGACAAATATATTCTGTGTCAATCACACCAAACATTATTATATCTGAATAAAAAGGGCTTAAATTAAATAAATATGTAATGTTCATCAATCATCAATCATCAATAGTATGCACAAGAATATGTTTAAAAACTTAAATCAAAAGTGTCATTCTATTTTTCTGATATGATTTAGATGTAAAAAAAAAAGTTAAAAAAAAAATTAGTTTTTCATGAAAAAATATTGAATGAGAATCATTGACGAAAAAAAAAAAAAAAAAAAAAAAAAAAAAAAAAGGTCACTACAAACATTATTTTTCTAATAGTAAAAGTTGCAACACACATATCTATATCATTCCCATTTTGAAGTTGGAGAATATTAAATGTGAATTTCTTATGTTTTAAGTGTGTTTCATGACATTCTAAGAGATGTAAAACAAAAAGTTGAAAAAAAAACTTAAAAAAATGTTTAAAAAAAAGTTAAAAAAAAAAAAAAAATGGTTACTACAAACATTATTTTACAATAGCAAAAGTCGCAACACACATATCTATATCATACCCATTTTGAAATATTAAATGTTAATTTCTTATGTTTTAAGTGTGTTTCATGAAATTCTAAGAGATGTAAAAAAAATTTAAAAAAATTTAAAAAAAAAGTTAAAAAAGTAAAAAAAAAGTAAAAAAAAAAAATTGGTCACTACAAACATTATTTTTCTAATAGTAAAAGTTGCGACACACATATCTATATCATTCCCATTTTGAAGTTGGAAATTATTAAATATGAATTTTTTGTGTCTTAAGTGTGTTTCATGACATTCTAAGAGATGTAAAAAAAAGTAAAAAAAAGTAAAAAAAAAATGTGGGGAGGTGGGGGGGGGGGGGGTGGAGGGGGGGGGGTGTTTGAGGGAGAGGGCTTGAGGGGGGGATTGGAGGGACGGGGTTGGAGGGACGGGGTTGGAGGGACGGGGTTGGAGGGGTGGGGGGTTGGACGATTGTGGCACTTTGGGCCGGTGGGGAACGATTGTGGGGAACTTTGGGCCGGAATAAAAAATAGGTATGATTTACCTCGTGTACTAAGCTCGCAAGCCATTTAAATGTAGTGTTTACATACTTATTTTTCTTGTTTTGATATTGCTCTTTACCGACCTCTGGAGATCCAGGTAAAAAAATATTTAACAATCTGTTAACTATAATAGGGTCTGTATAAATTCTAGTAGAATTAATTTCATTACCAACTATGAATATAAAATAATACCTTACTTTTTGCGTACAACTTTCGACAATATTCTTTTGATTTGAATGCATCATTATATTTCAAATGGCAATTCTGAACTGATAAAATAATTCATTGTAGGATTTTTTATATCCGTGTTCAAGGTTAAACAAAAGTCAACCACGCCTAAAAAATTAAATTACTGAAAGAATTTCATAATTCCATACAAAGGAAACGAATCACAACCATTAAAACATCACGTGCTTTGAACAGAAACAACAGCACGAATTTTTCATGGTGGTTGAATCCGGTCATTACACTGTCTGCTTGTATTGACGGGTGTACTGTGCGCTACTTATCATTATAGCTATATGCGGGGACTGTGCGCTCTTAATTGTTATAGCTATTTGGGGGGACTGTGCGCTCTTAATCGTTATAGCTATATGGGGGGACTGTGCGCTCTTAATCGTTATAGCTATACCACTCAGAAATAAAGTAAAATCATTTTCCAAGCGTAGAACTATCACAAATCACCATCAATAAATAAATGATACCCAAAACAAACAGAAATTATAATAAATAACCAATTCAAACCCAAAACGAGCAGAAATTAACATAAATAGAGCTGACAACCCACATGCCTTCTCAAGACCAGAAAACAATTTGCACACCCTGTTTTGGCAACCTGAATACGCATAATTTTTTTTATCTTCTTCAACATTTCCTAAACATTTCCTGAAAGTCTCAAATTGATACCCTTAGCCTTTCTGGTATATTGCAGGTATGCCGTTTTGACAACCTGGATGCCCATAGTGTCTTTAGATGTAGTTGAATATTCCCGGAAAATTTCAAGTAACGGCCCTTAGCCGTTCTTCAGCTGTTGCAGAAATATTTTTTTGAATACCTGAATGCACATAGTGTTTTATTCAGTTTTTTGTGCCCTCAGCATTTCGTAAGACTCTCAGCTTAATTTTGTTAATCACTCCCGAGCTTTTGCAGATGCGCCCTTTTGACAAGCTAAATGCACATAGTGTCTTTCGATTTAATTAAACACCCCCTCCAACTTTCCCTGAGAGTTTCAACTAAATACCATTAGCCATCCTGAGCTATTCCAGATACGTCCTTTTGACAATCTGCATATGCATAGTGTCTTTTGATATAGTTAAACATCCCGTTCAACTTTTCCTGAATGTTTAAATTTCATGCCCTAAGCCATTCCTGAGATATTTCAGACACCCTTTTGACAACCCATATCGACTTTTTGGTTAGTTCAACATCCCATCGGTATGCCCAGAAGATTCCAATGATGTACCCTTAGCCGTTCTAATTTCTGTTCGTTTTGAGTTTCATTTATTTGTTGATAGTGGTTTATGGTAATTTTACGCTTGGAAAATTATTTGAATTTATTTCTGCTCATTTTTGGTTTAATAGAGCTCTTTACTTTTCTTTGAAAAACTTGCTTTGTGGGAAAAGGTTTTTAAATTAATAAATACAAAATAAGGAAACTAATCAATTGAACTTAACAATGCTTTTTGACCTTAACATTTAAATATTAAAATTTTTTTGATTCCTGAAGACCATTATACCTTGAAAGGAAACCTTCTGAAGTTGCTTGGTACCGTGTCTTTTTAGCTTGTTTTTGCTAATTTTTTACCCACGTTTCTGTTTTTTAAATTTAGTGCCCGCTGCTACCAAGGTATACGTAACTACACACTCAGTATTTTTCATTAAAAATTTAAATATATTTATTTCTTGATTTTTTAATATTTATGTAACCAGTTCAGATAGTCAGACTTAATTTTCACCTTCCTTAGTACTTAGGAAGTGAGAGAGGGAACCCCTTAATTCCAACAGAAAAATACAAACCATAGGCGAGAATATTGAATTAATGGATTGTGTTTCAACCACGTAAAGTAGAACAGAGCCAACAATTACTGCCATAGGTAAAAATATCACTAGGTAAAAATATCATAGGTAAAAATATCAGTCATCAATTTACAGGCGAAAGGTGCAGATTACCTATTTCAAAAAATGTATATCTTCTGACAGACTAAAGACTTTTCTAACTGAAATTGTTATTTTCTTTCTAGCGTCCAAAACCCAATGTCTGTAGCTACTAAAATAAACGCAAGAATTGCTCATTAAAAAAACAATAAAAAAAACTTGTCCGTCAGTTTTTTGTGGATTTTTGATTGTTACTGACACGTTTTATTTGACACATTAAAGAAAATATTGTATCCGGCGTTGAATTTAATATTAAAAGAAGATAAAAAACTTCACGATCCGGAAATCTCGAGCTATTTTGATGTCCAGATGTTTGCTTTTTTTCTTACTTAAAAAAAAAAGACAAGTCAGTTTCTTTTAAAGTTCTATAATGTTTCTTTTTTTAATACTTATTTACATTTTATCCCCAGACAAAGAACTAATATGAATTTTAAGCAGGTGAATTCATTTAAAGAGATTTTCTTTCATTATTATATGTGCACGCGCATGAGCAGTATCGCCATGTATAAGCGTGAGACAGTAATGTCCGTGCTTATTCTTGTGCTCTTTTTTATGACATTTCCATCAAAGCGTTAGCATGTTGTTTCATGATTGCCCATCAGTGACTCATAGCTACCCAATTCATAGCTGAAAGAGAATATACCCACGAGCCTCGTTGGGGGGGGGGCGGGGCAGGTAACAACCCCCTTCTCTTAGATCTTGGAAATACTTTTTTTTGTATGCTCATTGAAAAGTGCTTTCTTTGTGTTTCCGTTGAAAAAAATGAAGAACTCACAAAGGCTTCCCGCGTTAGATTCTGAAAGTATATATTGCTCCTCTGCATTTTCGTGAATTAGCGTCACTGAATAAGCCACATGGGTTCCAATGGCATGGGTGGGGAACTTGGAGGCTCCAGAATATCACCTCCTCAAGGTAAAATATGAAATAAAACAAGCTCTTTGATTAAAGACTGCATTTACTAGGATGTTTTATAATTTAACATCCCCCCTCCAACCAAAACCAAGGTCATGTATAAAATTAATTTGTGATCGTATAATAACTATACGTAATTTGTTTTTTTAGAAAATGGCTATACCTAGGCATTATAAGCGGGGAGGCTGGGATACAGTTAAACTGGAGACGAATACGAAAATCCAAAAACTCAAAAATTTCAGAATGTTACGAACCAAGAACTTTGTTTAGTTCAGAAACCGATATAAACTCCGCTATACCCTTCTTTTATCTATTCACTGGAAAAACTTTAGTGTTTGATAAAAAAAAAATATTTTATGCTTTTTGGTATTTTGGCAGAAAACTCTCAGACAACAGGTTTCAAACATTGCAAATATATTTCTATCTGCAAGATTCAGAAAGTGTTTCATGGGCTTACATCTTTGAGGATAACTTAATGCCCCACAGTTCCCGGGGGAAGGGTTGCAAGTTATGAACTTTGCCCATTGTTTACATATAGTATTGATTAATGGGAAGTATATAGACGATTTCAGGAGGAATTTTTTTATGGTGGGGGGGGGGGGTTGAAGGAGGGGGTTACGGGGAGGATCTTTCCATAAAAGGATGTTTCCTTGGAGAAAGGGACATTTCTATGAAGGGGGCACCGGATTTTTCCCAGTATTATTTAAAAAAAACAATCAGAAATTAAATAAGAACAACAAGTTTTTTCAACAGAAAGTAAGGAGCAACATTGAAACTTAAAACGAACAGAAATTATTAGGTATATGAGGGGGTTCACCCCCTATTGAATACCTCGCTCTTTACGCTAAAGTTTTTTAGTACTTTTAAAAGAGCTATCTATTCTAATTAACCGGCCTTTGTGATTCAGGGGTTTGGGATTTGAACAAATTCGAACTTTAGCGTAAAGAGTGAGTTATTCACTTGGGGGCGAACTCCCTAATATACGTAATAAAAATATACGAATATAGAAGTTTGTTACGTAAGTTACGTCAGAACAAAATTTCGAGAAAGCCATTTAGCCAAAAAAAGTAAAATTAATATGTAAATTTGGTTTTAATTATTAATGTACGGTGAGCCGAAATCAAAGCTATATTAATTCAAAAACGTTCAGAAATTAAATAAAAGAAAACAAGTTTTTACCTGAAAGTAAGGAGCGACATTAAAACTTAAAACGGACAGAAATTATTCCGTATATGAAAGGGGCAATTCCCTTCTCAACGCCTCGCTCTTTACGCTAAAGTTTGACTATGTCTCACAACTTTTTTTTTAAAACAATAAAAAACTTTTGCGTAAAGAGTGAGGCGTTGATGTGGGGATTGCCCCTTTCATATACGGAATAATTTCTGTTCGTTTTAAGTTTTAATGTCGCTCCTTACTTTCAGTTAGAAATACTTGTTTTTTATTTAATATTGTAAAGAAATAATTACGTTGATTGTGCAAGTCTTTTAAGGTGTTTCAATGTGTGTTCTAAGCAAATTTTTAAGGTGGGTATCTCTTCATATTGTATATTCGGTGCATAGCTTATCTTGATGGGTAATACAAAATATTATTAAAGTATCTTATTGTTATATCTCCTTCGCATTTTCATTAGATAGCGTTTTCACATTAGCATGGATGTTAGGAGATAGTTGCCACAAAGAGGATTTTAAGGGAATTTATGTGAAGTGTAAAAACATGTGGCAAGTCGTTGCGTTGAACCACAAAGACGAATATCCTTTTACTCATCGACGGTGACTCTTACTTCACTTAAGTTAACTAACTTATTCCGTATATGAGGGGGATTGCCCCCCTCCTCGATACCCTGCTCTTCACGCTATAGTTTTTTTTTGCACTTTTAAAAAAGCTTCTTATTCTAATGTCTTCTTATCTTTATTGTAAACGGCCCTTGGGTTTCAGGAGTAGATCTTAAGAAATTGGGACAAACAATCGAACTTTAGAGTAAAGAGCAAGTTGTCGAGGAGGAGGAAACCCTCTTGTATATGTAATAATTTATATTATTCAGAACTCCTCACTTTCATTTGCAAAAACATGTTTTTTTTTTTTTTTATTGTTTTTCAAATAAAGCCGGTAAATCTGGCTCCCCCTACATGAAAAATTTCCTGTCCTTACTGAAGACCTCTCTGTAAACAGCTCTTCTCATGTAAAATACCCCCCATCGTAAAATTCCCTCCGGACAATTCCGTCCTCGCTGAAAATTCCACTTCGTGAAAAATGTTGCGGACGATTCCGCCTGAAAAATTTTCCTTAAAATACTTTCATTTAAAAATAATTTAATTTCTAATCGTTTTTCTAATCACTTCAGAAATCCCCCCTTCTGTGGATAGTTATTCCCGAAAATCCCCCAACCCCAGTGGGAAGTTCCTTCCGTAGAAAATTCCCCTTGGAGAATTTCTCCTGCAAAAATTCTCCCATGGAGAATTCATCCCGCGGAAAATCCCCCCACCACTGAAAAATTCCCCGGGCAATTCCAAACCCGCTGATAATTTCCGTGGGAACATCTCCACAGGTAAAATTGAGTCGGCCAAAAAAAATGTGAGACAGATAAAAAGAACCTCGTATAGGAATTCAGTCAAATCCCACTAGTGCAAAAGTTCCCCTGCAAGATTCACCCCGAAAACTTCTCTCCATACGGAAAATTCTCCCCGTAGATACCAACACAGGCAGAAAATCTTGCACGCCCCCCCCCCCGAATTTTCTGTATACTTTCCAATAACAAATACTGTACGTATTTGTTTTGATAATATATACTGTGGGTACATATTATCAAAAATATGTTCTAATAAATAAAAAAAAACAAAAAAAAACAATCCACATCTAATCTAAGTGAAAGTTAAATCTTTGATGAGGTATAGATAAAAGGGACTTCGAATTACTCAAGGTAAACGAAAAGTTACTTATCATATTTATTACCAACCTAACACCCTTAATTATTGTAATAAATTGCTCAAGTTTGACTACGGCTAATTAGCGTTACCCATAGTTGTCATTTGAGCTTGGCAAATGAGTTCTAGGGGTCAGATCTTCATTTTACTTGATTTTCTACCCCAGTTGAATTTGAAAAGGTTTGCCAGAACATCATGACCCTACTATATAAATAAAAATTGAAAATAAAAAATTTAAGTACTGCTATAAATGCAAAATATTAGGAACATATCAGTTAAATGATGGATAATAGTCAAATATACAGTAGTCAAACAAGACTACTCAAATCAAAACTGACACCACGCATTTTGTACTGATAGATGGGAATTTCTTGATCTGTCCCTCCTTCCTGACACATCGAGATTTCTTCAATTTCCCCATAATCTCCTTTTTTACAATTTCTAACCAGACAAGTACGCAGGAGTTTTCCGGGGGTAAGAGGGGGGGGAGAGGCCGTAATAAAAATAAAAGTTATTATAGAACGAGCTGGGTAAGTAAGGGTGGGCAGTGTGGGGGAAGGGGAGTTGAGTATTGAAATGTGATGGAGACTGGATTTGTTGTTATTATTTTTCTTTTATATTTTTAATTATCTATTATCATTTTTAATTCAGACATTTTTTTTTAAATATATAAGTTATAGTTTAATTATTTTTGGTTTATTTATAATAGAATTATTTAAATAGTAGAGATTTTTTCAAATACTCGTGTTAATACGTAAGTAGTTAAGTGGACTTTCGTGTGAACGCAAACCCTTTTAGGTTTTATCCAGACCAAAAGTGTTGTTTCTTTTTTCATTTTATAATATTTTAGAATGTGAAAATGAAAATCTTAATCTTAAGAATATGAATCTTAATCTTGCATATGAAGGGCCGAAAAATAAAATAAAAATTAATATTTCAGGGGGAAGGCCCGGAGCCCCATCTCCTGTGTACGTTCCTGATATGTCCTTTTTGCTTCTACCCCTTGAGACAAATACTGGTGTATGTGTTTAAAGGGTGTATATAACTTCTTTTACCGTAGCTATACAATTTCCTTTAATTTATTAGCAAAGAAATTACTGTCAAAAGATTGGATTACACGCGAAGCGTAATAAACCAAGTTGAAAGTACATTTTATTTGGCATTAATTTTCTTTGCTCTGACACCCTTAAAAGAACACATCGTAAGTAATTTCCTACGCGTGGCAGTGGCTAATTGGCTTCACTCACAGTTGTCATTTGCTAGCTTTGGTTTGATCAAACAGTTTGTGGTAACTAACTGTAAGTAAGAAGCGACCCGGCTCGATAGTAACCGAAACTCTAAAAATCAGAATTTTGATACCAGTAGATACATCAAAAGAATAAAAATTTTATGCTGATTTCAAATATATAAGTTTCATAAAATTTAATCCAGCCCATCAAAAGTTACCAGCCTGGAAAATTTTTCCTTATTTTCAAAAAGGGAGAACCCCCCCCTAAAAATGGTAGAATCTTAGTGAAAATCAAACCATCAGATTCAGCGTAACAGAAAATCCTAAAGTACTTGTTTCAATCTCCTATCTGCAAAACTGTGGAATTTTGTAGTTTTCGCCAGAAGAAAGATCACGGATGCGTGTTTATTTGTTTGTTTTTGTTTTGTTTTTTCCCAGGGTTGATCATATCGATCCAGTAGTCCTAGAATATTGCGAGAGGGCTCATTCGAACGAAAATTAAGAGTTCTAGTGCTCTTTTTAAGTGACCAAAAAAATTGGAGGGCAACTTGGCAAGAGCGGATCCATGATTTTTGTTCGGGGGGGATTTTACCCGATTTTTACAGGTATTTACCTGTAAAAATGCCTTTACATGTATTTTTTAGACTAATTTTCGACTCGGTCAAAAATTTCGGGAGGGGGGGTCAAACCGGTTAACCCCCCCCTGGATACGGCCTTGCATTTTGGCCCCCTCCTGCACTCATTTTTTCCCAAAGTCACTCAATCAAAATTTTGAGATAGGCATTTTGTTCAGCATAGTTGAAAATTTAATAAATATGTCTTTGAGGACGACTTAGTCCCCCACAGTTCCCGGGGGAAGGGCTGCCGGGGGAAACTAAAAGTCGACTACTGCTTTCCCAAAAATCTTAGAAAACCATTTAACTTCAACCTGTTTTCAGACGGATATTCAGTTTTCATAATGCTTACATTGCTAGAAAGTATGAATTTTGTTCATTCGATTAAACGGAGCGAGAATATTGGGGTGTTCCCATTTGAGCGCTTTCCCATTTGAGCGCCACGGAATTTTGTTCCATTTGAGCGCCATGGAATTTTGTTCCCATTTGAGCGCCACGGAGTACCATTTGAGCGCCAAACCCAAAATTGTGATTTTGCGGTGGATGAAGCGTGGTTTGCTGCCACATTGACCTGTAGAAATATTTATTGCCACGAAGACAACGAACAAAACTGAGGATTTTATTGGGTCAATGGTTGTGAAAATAACTTCCATTTATAGTATTATAAACTAAGTAAATATATATAGTATTTATGTATACCATATATATTTACTACTAAAGGTATATACAGGTACTTATGCATTATGCGGTATCCACCGCTATATACTGTATGAGGAAAACAGACATGAAGACCCGTCGGTAAATTTTTCGCAGTTGATATTATTGACATAAGAATAAAGTAAACATACCACTCTATACCTTTTTTATGCACTTTCCAAATATAATAATCATTTTTTCTGATATTAATTTTCCCCCCCCCCCTATATATACCAATTCCGGGTATATATTTGCACATTAGGGGGGGGGGGTAAATTTTATTTGTGTTGTAAATGGGAGGTAAGTTTAAAATTTACCACCACCCCCTAATGTGCAAATATATGCCCTGAATTGGTATACATTGGGGTGGGGGTAAAATTCATTTCCGACAAAAATGATTATTATATTTGGAAAGAGCCTAAAAAGGCATCGAGTGGTGTGTTTACTTTATTCGTAAGTCAATAATATGATTTGCGAAAAATTTACCTGATCACCTAGCTATAACACCTAACATACACAAAATATTATCGGGCGCACAAATGGGACACAACTGAACTAATTAAAATACGGCGCGCAACTGGGAAATTCCCATTTGCGCGCCATGGCGCTCAAATGGGAAAGCGCTCAAATGGGATACACCCAGAATATTCACTTTAAAGTTCAGGAAAGGGCAGTCCCTAAAAACACTCTGGCATACATGCTATAAAAACGCTAAAGCTAGCCCAAAGGAACTATCATTTGAGCAATTGGGCAGCTTTGGAAGTTCCCTGTGGGGCTTCCCACTTTGATTGAAAACCTCGCAGAAACAGGTCACGTAAATTTTAATTTTTTTCAATCAAATTTATCAGTGAAACTACAGATTTTCAATTGCTCTGGATGGTGGATAGTCCCATGGAAGAGTTTGCTATTGGGCCCTTTGTCTTTGAGACGGATAGCTGACCCAGAGACTCGCAAAATGATTTTAAGATATTGAATTCCTTTAATAGAAATTGGAAAGAACCGATGATATTGATATTCCTACGTGTTCCTCATGATCCTCGCTGGCATTTCATTACAGTCCTCATGTTTTAAACGGTAGTCTGTTACAGGGGCAGATATATGAAAAAATCTTGGGGGGGGGGAGAATGTGACAAGGGTGCCAATAAGCAAAATCTTGGGGGGGGGCAATATGACAAGGACACCAATAATTGATCAAATTTACCAATTTATTTTAAAAAAAGAGTGAAGAACAGAAAAAAGCAAGGAATGACGGTGCCAGAAAAATCTTGTGAAGGGGGGGAGGGGTCTCCCTTGGATCCACCTATGACCTTTTACACTACATATAAATTAAGGGGTGGCTCAAATTTTGTTTATGTGGGATATCTGGATAAATAACTATTAAGTTTTTTAAATTATGTGATGGCTTTGGAATTTTGGAAAAATATGCACTTTGGAATTTTGACCTCTTCAATTGCAAAAGGCTCGAAAAAATTTTGCAATAAGATTCGGTTACAAACAGGGGTGCCAATTTACAAAAATAGGGGAAGAGGGTAAATATTTTCTTTAATTAAGATACAAAAAAAAGGTAGTCTTCATAATCTAGGAAGGAACAATTTTGTTTTTAATAGAAATTAATTTAATAGTAATTTTGTGTTTTCAATAGAAGTATCAAGAATAAGTGTTCGTTTAATTTAAGAGAGCAAATACCCCCCCCCCTCCGTGATCTACAAGCAAAGTTTATCAAACCTAATGAAAGGCAATTTTTTGGACAGAAATTTTTCATTTGTTCTTGCACACTTGATAAGTATACAACATTTTGCTCGTCTATGCGTAACTGGTGCCAATTGGCGTCACACAGTGTAGTCATTCAGTTACTGTAATTTGATAGCCACAAAAAAAACATGCTAAATAGTTTCTTATATTTTATTCCAAGTTGACCGTTAAGTGATGCTACATAAATGGTAGTTTTAAGTTTTTCGTAAATATTCGATAAGTCTAGAAGGGGTAAGTCCATTTTATGTTTTTGACGTCGAATTGCAATGTTTTCTATCCTGGTATACTTAAAAGAAGGTAAATTCTTTTATAGCATCATAGTTGTATTATTTTATAATTACATTATGTTATACTATTTTCGCTGATAAGGGCTTCGAAACTTTTTTATACGGTTCTGTATTATTCTGCATTTGAGGGTTTAAATATCATGTAGTTCACTTCGCTTTTTGTGGGTGTTTTCAACCTATTTAGGAAATCAGAGACATCTTTTCAGGTTTGTAACCATGTGTGGGGTATATGAAAATTGAGGAGGTTTATATATTTGCAATTGACATGAATATGGGATTTTATTGACGTGTTTACTGTCACAAAAACACAATATTTTAAAAAATTTTAAAAAGAGCTCAATTTTTAATTTTTTTTAAAAAGAGCTCAATATTTTAAAACAATATTTTAAAAAGAGCTCAAGTCACTCCTTACCATTAACTGTTCGATGAACGGAGGATGGATGGAATTTTTGAGAGCATCTCCCCTCCCCCCCCCTTCCCCCGTGAACACAAATGGTAAAATATTAAGGTTCCGGAACATTAATGAGGTTACTCAAAACCTTGTGACACTGCTCTTTCTTACTCAATGTCGGCGTACAGTATTTTATCTACAGTACAGATGTATATCTGCAAATGGTTGTATAGGAGGTGCATCCCGTAGTTCTTCCTGAAGACATTTGCATTCATTTTTGACTGAAAGTATTGACTTGAGACAGGCATAATAGACTTCATTTGTTTGTTTTTCTTTATTAATATTGAATTTTAAATGTTACAATAACCTGAAAAGTTCACGTTGGGTTATCAGAAGCACCAATTTTTTTTTTGGAAAACAGGAATGTCATACGGTCAAACTGTAACTGAAAAAGTTTGTTTTAAAATAATTTTGTGTTAGAGGATCACTAACATATCAAAAGTGATCTTTTTTACCACAAAACAACTAAGATCTTCATAAAACATTTTAGGCTCATCAAAAGAAGACTATATCCTCAATTCTCAACCATTTTCTTATTCGCCACCAACGTCTTCCTCCCATAACAAGGGGAGTAAGGAGTTTGAGTAGAATATACCCCAAAGCATCAAAGGTCAGGAGCATCAAAAGGATAAAACATATCTTTTTTTGAATCCTTATAAAAAGAATCAAAATGATGGAAATCCTCCCCTTGATGGTGAAAAATACCTTTTTGTTTTAGCCATTAGAAAATCCATTCCCTCTTCCTACATTTCAAGAATTGGTATCCCCTTCCCTTTTGAGGTCCTCTCCTATTAACTGAAGAAGTACACACCTAAGATCTTATACATTTTCATAATGAGATTCCGTAGCATATGAGATAATGAATGTAAGTATGTCAAACGGGTCTATGCAAACAGATCATGAAATTAATTAATACTCTTTGGGTATATGGTCAGCTAAAATAATCCACCAATTAGAAACGAGTTATCATTCTCGCTGACTATATGTCAACAATTGTTATAAGGCTACTTAGGAGAGCAATTGATGAGTATTATAGATCAAAAGATTCAAACCAAAGTGATTATCAAGACTAATTTTTGAAGTTGTTTGTAATCATTCTGAGTAGCTAAAGTTTTGTTCCTAGTTTTTCTGAAAAAAAAAGAAGGGATTTCTTTTTAGAAATAAAAGCTTGGCAGGTTGATGGATTACCAAAATGCGGGCCATATTTTTCAGGTAGGCTATTTTTTCTTTGTTTTTGTTATACCATATGAGTCAAGGCCGTATCAAGAGGAGGGGGCTACGGGTTTGAACCCCTTCCCGAAATTTTTCTCCGACTCTTAAAAAGATAACAAAAAAGTGTAGAAGAAAATTATTGATGCCTTTGTAAAGTTTTCTTTTTTGCGAATTCCCTTTCCCCGAGCAAAAATTTTGGATACGCCCTTGATATGAGTGCATCATACTTTTAGTTTTTGCCGCTTTTGTTCAATATGATTATCCTAGGAAAAAAAACACGCAACCATAATCAGGAGCGCCGATTCATGAGACGCAAGGTGTGGGGGAGGGTAGCAATCCGTTTATCAAAATGTTTAGAACAATTGTAGTTTTTTTCAAAATCTAGTGGGCATTTTCCCCCCTCCCCAATGTGTTTCCCTGACCATAATTTTATCAGAAAAATATAAAAATTTTCGTGGGGTTCTTAAATTTTTCGAGGGGCTCACAGATACATCAAATTCAATGGTATAACTTGATTCAAAATTACGCCAGATTGGAGGGGGTGCCCTTTGTCCTGAAATTATGGAATTTGTATGCCTATATCGTCCAATAAATACTTTTTAACTTAAAAATTATTTTACATTTGGAATCAGAGCAAAAATTGAATTCCTCCAAAACTGTATTATTTCTAAACTTTTAATATTTAGAATTATGTTTATTTTTCGAGATCAAAATACATTTTAAGATTCAGTTTAAGATTCAGTTCGAAGTTTAAGATTCAGATTACACTTAGATACCCAGAAAGAAGAGCAATTTGCTCGCACACTAAAATTAAAAACATTAACACATATCATTAAAGAAAAAAAACAAAAAAGATACACTAAAAAAAAGAGTCCTGGTTGAACATCGCTAAAGTAAGGATGCTAGGACTGCTTGGAATTTTTTTTATTGGTCACATGTTGTTGTGAGTCTTTTATCTTTTATATATTTTGTGTCTTGCTGAGGACGGCCCTTGGACATAGGGCCGAAATATTCATTCAAATTATCTCCACTGTCTTGCAAAAAGATTTCTCTATTGTTCTTCGTGCTTTTGTTGTTTGTAATGACTATATATATGCTATGCTTTATACCCCACTCCCACCCCCTAATGTGCAAACATATAGCCCAAATTTGTTTATAAACTATCATCTATTCATCCCATTTTATTTTATTTCATTAGCATTAACCAAACTTGACTTCTTTAGCAGTGCCCACATAATGCACCAGTACCCTTTTTTTCCCATAACATTTGTGTGAATTGACACGACTGCTCAAAACTAGCTGTAATGAAAAATCGTCATAATTGACAAATGGAGTTTCGGATGAAGGGGACCAATTACGCCAATTCACGAAAATACCTGGGGACCAAGGCCGTATCTAGGCGGGTAGGGGTTTTGAGCAACCCCCCTGGAATGTCTGTCTGACTTGTAAAAAGGTAACAAAAATTAATGTAAAAAAAATGTTTTGCTTTTTTTAAGTTTTTTTTTTCAAACCCCCCGAAAAAATCCTGAATAAGGCCCTGACAAGGGTGAGGATTTCTTTTAAATGTAGATACTAAAAAAGATATGCTTCAAAATCAATGGTGACGGAATTGCCCCTCCTGATTTTTGCCACTCACCAGGTTTTTGGGTGGCAAAATAGTGTCAATTTAGTATAAAAAGTGTCATTTTCCAAAAATTTGCAACTCACGATGCTTCGCATCGCTCGCGCTGGTGCCAACAACCTTTTCAAATTGAAAATATTGCCCAATCCGCTTAGGATCACCTCCGCGCAGTTTTCCGCATCTTTTAATTTTCAAACATCAAAAGTCCGCTCTAATGCCATCCAAAAACTACAAAAAAGTAATATTGATTTTGCTTAGGCGGTGTTGATTCTCTTCTTTGTGCAGCACCACCACTCTTGTCAATTTTCCAGGTCTCCCCTTAAAGCCCGCTAAAGTGCAAATGGTGCTTACTGTATACAATGGGAATTCGTCCCACAGAGTACTTATTTCTTGTTTTTGTTCTGAGTAGTCTTTGCTACGAAAAAGGAAAGCGCGAAAAAGGAAAGAAAAGGGAAAAAGCCGTCCGAGCTTTTTTTCTTTTGAGAAAACAGGGCAGCAATACTCGTCTACATTGAGAGTTGTTCATCCAGTTTTTCCACACAATGGACTATCTGAATTATTACAGTACGTTCGGGTACTTGAAAATTTTCTCTGAAAATACTGAACAGAATGCCGCGAACATAGATCGCAACTACTGATGACCCTATAATAAATTAAGTAAAAAAAACAAGTTTTTTCAACTGAAAGTAAGGAGCAACATTAAAACTTAAAACGAACAGAAATTATTACGTATATAAGGAGGTTCCCCCCCTAGTCACTACCTTGTTCTTTACGCTAACGTTTAAAATTTGTTCCAATTCTTAAGGAATGCCTCCTGAATCACAAAGGCCGTTTAATTAGAATAGATAGTTCTTTTGAAAGTGCTCAAAAAAACTTTAGCGTAAAGACCGAGGTATTGAATAGGGGTCGAACCCCCTCATATACGTAATAATTTCCGTTGGTTTTAAGTTTTAATCTTACTCCTTACTTTCAGACGAAAAAACTTGTTTTTTTAATTTAATTTCTGATTGTTTTTAAAATAATGCTTCGAAATCTGGTGCCCCCTTCATAGAAATGTCCCTTCCCCCATGAAAACATCCTCCAAGGAAAGATCCTCCCACGTAATCCCCTCCTCCAAGACCCCACCTGAAAAATCCGTCCTGAGAACGTTTGTATACTTCCCAATAACCAATACTATATGTAATGTGTAAGCAATGGGCAAAGTTCATAACTTGCAGCCCTTCCCCCAGGGACTGTGGGGGATTAAGTCATCCTCAAAGACATATTTATTAGATTTTTTACTATGTTGAACAAAATGGCAATCTCAAAATTTTAAACGGGTGACTTTGGGGGGAAATAAGCCTGGGAGGGGACCTAGTTGCCCTCCGATTTTTTTACACTTAAAAAAGACACTAGAACTTTTAATTACCGTTCTTATAAGCCTTCTCGCGATATTCTAGGACCACTGGATCGATACCACGACCTGGAAAAAAATAAAATAAACACGCATCCGTGATCTTTCTTCTGGCAAAAAATTCAAAATTCCACATTTTTACAGATAGGAGCTTGAAACCTCTTCAGTTAGGTTTTCTGATACGCTGAATTGGGTGGTTTGATTTTCATTAAAATTCTATCACTTTTAGGGGATGTTTCCCCCTTTTTCTTGAAAATAAGGCAAATGTTTTAGTCTCGTAACTTTGGGTGATGGGTAAAACTAAACTTGATGAAATTTATAGGTTGGAAATCAGCATAAAAATTTGATTCTTTTGATGTATCTACTGGTATCAAAATTCCGTTTTTTAGAGATTCTGTAACTATTGAGCCGAGTCGCTTCTTACTTACAGTTCGTTACCCCGAACTGTTTGATACAACTAATAGTCGATCAGACTCTAGCTCTTTCAAATTACAATAACTTTTTCCAAAAAATTTTGGGTTTCATTTACTTATCGATGTTGATTTGTGGTAGTTTCACGCTTGGTAGATTATTTGATTTTTTTTTTGCTCATTTTTGGTTTCATGGAGTTCTTTACTCTTCGTTGAAAAACGTATTTTGTGGAAAAAGTTTTTTTAGTTAATTTCTGTTCAGTTTATATTGACATAGTTTTTTCAGGGAAAAAGAAAATAACCCTTTAAATCTTTTCGTTTTTTAAGACTTTATAGTTTGGCCTGCTATTTGTATGCTGGAGAAAAATTTTCAGCAATTTTTAACAACATACACCCTTTTAAAAATCTGGACACATATAGTACTGTTTAATTTAGTTTCATACCTCCTCTAGTTGACCTGAAATGGAAAACTCGATACCATTCGCAAAAAAAATCTGTATACTTTCATTGAAAGCTTGGATGCCCCTTTGTTTTTATGATTTGACTAAATTTTAACAGCAGGAATAGCCCCGATAGTGTGATCCTAATACATTCGGTCGTTCTTGGGATACTGCTGAGATGCCTTATTGAAAATTAGCATTATCACAGTGCATTTTGATTTAATCTTAAGTAGCATTATCACAGTGCATTTTGATTTAATCTTAAGGCAACATTTAGTTTTTAAACATAATGGGCAAATGGGAGGGTGGGAGTGGAAGGATGATTAGTTGCCCTCCAATCACTGTCAAAAATTAAAAAGGGCATCAACCCTTTCTATTTTCAATCGAATGAGCCCCTTTCGGAGTTCCCACTTCGAAAGGGGGGACTAAAATCAATATTTTAGGCGTGCTGCCTAAAATATTGATTGGTTGTGTTTGGAGAAAAGATCGGCGTGAGAGGGGGGATAGTTGGCTTCAAATCACTTTCGACTATTAAAAAGGACACTAGCCCTTTGAATTTCCAATCGAATGAGCCTGTTTTGAAGTTTCTACAACAACGCCTTCTATAAAAACCTTATATGCCCCCAGGGCATAACTTAAAACCCTTGCCCTGAGGGTTGTGGGGGAGTGTCCTCCTCAAAACATTTTTTCTATCTGGAAATCAACTACGCTGAATAAAATGGCTATCTAAAATATTGATTGGATGTATTTGGAGAAAAGAAGGGCGTGAGACGGGGGTTAATTGCCCTCAAATCATTCTAAACGATTACAGAGGGCAGTAGACCTTCGAATTTCCAATCGAATGAGCCCCTTTTCAAGTTTCTACGACAAAGATTTCAACAAAAACTTTATATAACCCCACGGAATATCTTATAGCACTTGCCCTGAATACTGTGGGGGAGTGTCCTGCTCAAAGGTATAATTTCTTGAACTTTGAACTGCGTGGAACAAAATGGCTATCTCAAAATCTTTATTGGATGTGTTTAGGGAAATGGTGGGCGTGGAAGGGGTGTTAGTTACTTTCCAATCACTTTCGACTTTTAAAAAGGGCACTAGCCATTACAATTTCCAATTGAATGAGCTTTTGTGATGTTTCTACGACAACTCGTTATATTAAAACCTTATATGCCCCATGGGCATAATTTACACCCCGTGCCCTGAGGGCTGTGGGGGGGGGGGGGCTGTCATCCTCAAAGACCTAATTTTCATAACTTAAAACTACATTGAATAAAAAGGCTATCTAAAAGTTTTGATCCTATATGTTTGGGGAAAAGGTGGGAGTGAGAGGCGGTTTAGTTGCCCTTTAATAACTTTCGACTATTAAAAAGGGCGCTCGCCTTTTGAATTTCTAATCGAATGAGCCTTTTTTAAAGTTTATACGACAATGCCTTCTATAAAAAAAACCTTATATGCACCCAGGGAATAACTTACAACCCTTGCTCTAAGGGAGACGGTCCTCAAAAACATAATTTATATTTGGAAACCAACTATACTGAAAATAATAGTTGTTTTAACATATTGATTGGATTTGATTTGGAAAATGGTAGGCGTGGAAGGGTGGTTAGTCAACTTCCAGTCCCTTTAGACTATTATAAAGGGCACAAGCCACTCCAATTTTCAATTGAATGAGCGATTTTCGACAACTTCTTCGATACGAAGTGCCCTACTTTAAAGGAAAGAAATGAAAAATAATACATTGTGCCAACATCGTTCTTATGTGCCCCCAGGGCGTAATTTAAAACCCATGAACTGAAGGCTCGGTAGCTGTGTCCTCTTTACGTAGTCCCTGTTTCTTGTCTCGTTCTCGAGTGTCCTCGTTCTTTACTATGATTTGTGCAACAACTTTCTATATAAACCTTATATGCCCCCAGGGCATAACTTACAACCCTTGCACTTAGGGCTCTGAGGGGGTTATCATCCTAAAAGACCTAATTTCCAGAACGTTCAACTACGTTGAACAAAATGGATATCTCAAAATTTTGATTGGATGTGTTTTGGACAATGGGGGGCGTGAGAGAGGCGTTAGTCGCTATCCAATCGCTTTCAACTATTAAAAAAGGCATTAGTCCTTTCACTTTCCAATTGAATGAGCTCTTTTAAAGTTTCTACGACAGCACTTTCAATAAAAACTTTATATGCTCCAGGGCATAACTAACAACCCTTGCACTGAGGGCTCTGAGGGGGTTGTCATCCTAAAAGACCAAATTTCAAGAACTTTCAACTACGTTGAACAAAATGGATATCTAAAAATTTTAATTCGATGTGTTTGGGAAAATGGTGGGCGTGAGAAGGGCGTTAGTCACTATCCAATCACTTTCAACTATTAAAAAAGGCACTAGCCCTTTCAATTTCCAATTGAATGAGCCCTTTTGAAGTTTTTACGACAACGCTTTCAATAAAAACCTTATATGCCCCCAAGGCATAACTTACAGCCCTTGCCTTGAGGGCTGTGGGGGGAGGGGTTGTCATCCTTAAAGACCTAATTTCCAAAACTTTCAGCTACGTTGAATCAAATGGCTATCTAAAAATGTTGATTGGATGTGTTTGGGGAAAAGAAGGGCGTGAGAGGGGAGTTAGTTGCCCTCAAATAACTTTCGACTATTAAAAAGGGTACTAGCCCTATGAATTTCAAATCGAATAAGCCCTTTTTCAAGTTTCTACGACAAAGATTTCAATAAAAACCTTATATACCCCCAGGGGATAGCTTATAACCCTTGCCCTGAGGGTTGTGGGGGAGTTTCCTCCTCAAAAATAAGCTTTCTATCTGGAAATCAACTACGCTGAACAAAATGGCTATCTCCAAATTTTTATTGGATGTGTTTGGGGGAATGATGGGTGTGGGGGGGGGGGCTAATTGCCCACCAATCACTTTCGACTATTAAAAAGTGCACTAGCCTTATAAATTTCCAATCGAATGAGCTTTTTTTGAAGTTTCTACGACAACACCTTCTTTAAAAACCTTGTATACCCCCAGGGCATAACTTAAAACCCTTGCCCTGAGGGCTGTGGGGGAGTCTCCTCCTCAACAACATATTTTCTATCTGGAAATCAACAACGCTGAACAAAATGGCTATCTCAAAATTTTGATTGGATGTGTTTGGTGAAATGATGGGCGTGGGGAGGGGGGGGGGGCTAGATGCCCTCCAATCACTTTCGACTATAAGAAAGGGTGCTAGCCCTTTGAATTTCCAATCAAATGAGCCTGTTCTGGAGTTTTTACGACAACGCCTTCTATAAAAACCTTATATACCCCCAGGGCATAACTTAAAACCCTTGCCCTGAGGGTTCTGGGGGAGTGTCCGCCTCAAAAATATATTTTCTATATGGAAAGCAACTACGCTGAACAAAATGGCTATCTCAAAATTTTGATTGGATGTGTTTTGGGGAATGATGGGCGTGAGGGGGGGGTGTTAGTTGTCCTCCAATCAGTAATGAATATTAAAAAAGGTACCAGCCACTCCAATTTTCAATCAAATGAGTCCTTTTAGAAATTTCTACGACAGATTCTTCAATAGAAAGTGCCCTGGTATGTAGAAAAAAAAAAATACACATTGTGTCCATATCGTTCTTTACTTAGGCAGCGCTAGCGCGCTGCCTATGATTTATTTGGTAAAAACTGTAGGATATCCTTCGTGTGAGATATATGGGAGACAAAACTTAAGGAAATTATCACTTATTACACTCAAAACTTCGCGACCAGGAAATAGCTAAAAAGAGGAAGTGCGTCCAATCTTTTTTTGGTGGTGATTAATCAGATGGTTTCCAAAATTGCTGTTATTTATCATCAATATGATGATGATGAAGCATAAGATTTATGATTAATGTGAAGGAGCATAAACATAGCGATAGTGTCTCTGAATCTGAAAACAGAGAGATGGAAAAATGAAAGAAAAAAGGGTATTGGTGCTTCTACATTGACAGTTTTCACTATGTTTTTTTTTTTTTTTTAATTCGTTTTGTTAAAAAAGTGCTACTTTGAAAAAACAATACCACTTTTACTAAAAACTATCACAATAGTGCCACGTTTCCCAAAAAGAGTCACTTTAAAAAAAGTGCTAAAAGTGGCACAAAAGTGTCACCGGTGGCAACCCTGTGAAGGGGACGAAATAATGCGTGCATTTATTGCCTTTTTAAATGACGCAATAAAGCTCTGTTTCTTCATAATAGAATATGATTTCGGAACAACCAGTTTGGAAACATTCTTGGCTCGCTGAGAAGTTCGACCGTCATTAGTAAAATCACGTGATATGACAACTTGGAATGCAAATTTTTATATCCGTTTCTTTCCCTTTAGGATGCTTCGTCTAACATAAATTGGCTGTTAAACTTTTCTTAATTCAAATTACCTTCAATCTTTATCTATCGTTGGAATTGAGGCTTAATTTCATGGTTATAAGAGTGGTAACACATGTAGCGGTGTATTACAAAGAAAATCAGTTTTAGGGGCAAAGTGGGAAATTCTGGGGGAAGGGGGTATTCCCCCCATAATTTCCTCTTGATTTTGAAAAATATCCTTTCTTTGTATTCTTATTCTATATAGCTTTTTTTTGCATTTTAGCCGACAAATTTAAAAAAATGGCAACGTCAACCCCCACCCCCCTAGATTTTAAACGATAGATATTCTCCTGCATTTCTGCGAATTGGTCTCAATTGCTTTTGCTCATTCTTTTATAAATTTGCCGAGAAAAAAAGGATCGTATAGTACTACTACTAACAACTCAGTGCAGTACCAAGCCTCCATGCGCCAACATAGGTGCCCATATGGGGGGCAGAGGGAGGCTCCAGGCCCCCCCTCCCTCCCCTCCTCTGGCTGAATGATGCTGCCTTATATTTTTGTTTTGAGATTTCCATTATGCAGCATAGGAAGTGCCGATTAGACCATCTGAGCCCCCCTCCCCTAAAACTCAGCTTATTGGTGCCAATGTGCGCCAAAACAGCTGAGCTTACTCCTTCTCCATTTCAATCTATTTAATGCTTCCCTATTTGCATCCTCCCAAGAAGTTCCAGTTTCCTTTAAATCCTTTCTATCGACCTCTTCCTTTCCCATTCGAACTTCCTCTCCCATTCCTTTGGCCCTAGAACGTCAGGGTCTTAAAAGCAGGGTTGCATAGGCAGGTAGTAGGGCTCATGATGAAAAAGGAAGCTGCTATTTTTTGTTTAGGTTGAGAAAATATTAATAATAGAATGCTAGATGGTCATTTTACGACTAAAATGACCTCTTGTATGTGCCTCTGTAGAACCGACTGATGGAGATAGTAGTTACTCAGGTGAATTTTACTTACTGCTACAGGCAGGGACATATCCAGGATTTTTTTTTTTGGGGGGGGGGGGTCCCACAAATTTTTACGAGTCGGAAAAAGATTTGGGGGGGGGGGATTCAAACCCTCTACCCCCCCCCCCCCCTGGATACGGCCTTAGCTACAAAACCTCAGGTAGAAACAAGCTATTTTCTATAAAGAAATGTTAATGCCCAGGTTATTAGAAATAAGGATAGATGGTATCCTAGCCTAGGTTATTAGAAATAAGGGTAGATGGTATCCTAGCTTAGGTAAATTTGGTGCAGGAAAAGAAAATAGTAACGGTTATAGACTACTGCAATTTCGTGGATATAACAATCTGGTTACAACCAACACAGTATTTGGACATAAAATGGCCCCTAACTTAACATGGTATGCATATGATTGTAAGACGGCTAACCTTAAAGATTATGTTATTATAAACTGAAGACTGGCAGGATCGATACAAGATGCCAGAGTATGTAGGAGTTATGTTATTGATGTCTAAAGTGAATTACGGGAAGTTATGACGTTGGTATCTCTAAGATGAGAATTCGAGAGAAGCTTTCCAGGAATGGTTGAATACTAAATTGGGGAGTCTAAAATTTGACAATGTAAAAGATGGACGGAATAGTTTTAAGAAAATAGTTTGTGAAGCCGCGCATGTTGTCTTAGGGAGGGAGGTTAGAAACACAGCTACAAGCATTCTTGAAAATCCTTTAAGTTTAGTAGAGAGGTGGAAGGGTTCCGGCAAAAAAAAATTCCAGGGGGGGCCAGACTCCAAAATAGCAGCGGTGGTTGGGTGATAGTTTAGGTGGTTTAGGGCACCAAACTATGACTTTACCCCGAAGAGAACGAATTTGCAATCAATTTGAAATTTTGAGAAGCTAGTTGATTTAAAAGTATCAATAACTATATTTTAGGCTTCCAAGTTGCAAAAGAAGTAATGAGTAGAGAGGGGGGCGCTACTCCGAACCCCACACCATATATGGGCATAGACTCCGAACCCCACACCATATATGGGCATAGACTCCGAACCCCACACCATATATGGGCATAGCCCCCCTAGGGAGAACACGTGGTTAATGGGGTCAATGACCTAAATTTCCAAGGTCGATGTTGTTGTTGTTGTAAGTGCACGCTCTCAGCGAATGTCAAGGTCGATTTTGTTGTTGTTGTAAGTGCACGCTCTCAGCGAATGTTATGATCCAGAAATAGTATTTGTTATTGTTTCCGAGGCAAATGTTGTTATTGAGTCATTAATCAAATTGTTTCCGGGCAAGGATAATTAATGTCTGACAGATGACGTCAAGTTAATTAAAGTCTTTGATGTATTTCCAAAGAGAATGTTTCCGAGGCAAAGTTTAGATCACACATGACAGATGATGTCATGATTGATTGATTGAAATGAAAGGGGAATTAATTTGTTGTTTCTAAAGAGAATTGATTTGACACGAAAGGGAATTAATTTGTTGTTTCTAAAGAGAACTGTCTCCAAGCGAATGTTTAGATCTTAGCGATGAAGAGATTGATTCACGAAAGGGTTTCCAAATAATTTGAAATGCATCAGCGCAGAGATGCCAAAAACAAAAGGAACACGCTGAATTACGTTTAGGGATTATTTGGGCAAAACTGTTTTAGTCATTTTATGGAATTATTTCGGCGAAACAGTTAGACATTTTAAAAGATGATTTTTGAAGAGATTTTGGAAGAGGATTTGAGGGTGAAACTCTGTGGTCGTTATAATACACAAGTTCCATTTGAACAGTGTTGTGAGGTCCTCTACCCCAACCCCAAAGGCTTCCGATCCCCCTACCCCAACCCCGAAGGCCGCCCCCGGTACTCAAAGGTCCCCCAAGCTCCCAAAGAGCCACAGCCCCCCAAACGCTCTCCTCAGACCCTCAAAGGCCCTCCCCAGGTCCTCAAAGGGCCCCCGGACACCCAAAGGGCCCCCCGGGCCCCAGAGGCCCTCCCCCAGTCCTCAAAGGTCCCCCAGGCCCGAGAAGCGCCACGGGGCAGGAATGCGCCGCATGGGGATGCGCCGCAGGGGGATGCGCCGCGGGTCGGGGGAAGCGCCGCAGGGGGATGCGCCGCAGGGGATGCGCCGCAGGGAGGCGCCACAGGGATGCACCGCAGGGATGCGCCGCAGGGATGCGCCGCTTTTTGTTAGAGTTCTAGTTTACTTTAATTTCAGTTAAGAGTTTGATGTTTTACCTTTGAGTTTCAGTTAGAGTTCTTGTTTAGTTTTAGTTAAGAGTTTAGAGTTTTTAGCTTAGAGTTTTTGTTGAAGTTCTATTTTAGTTAAGTTTTATTTTATAGTTTAGATTTTTAGCTTAGAGTCTTATATTAGAGTTGTTTTTATGTTTATATTTTATTTTCATTATATTTTATATATTTTTTTTTTACATTATTGTTCAATTTCTAGATCTATTATTGTTTAGTTTTAGTTAAGAATTTAGATTTTTTAGCTTAGAGTCTTAGCTTAGAGTTTTTGTTGAAGTTCGAGTTTAGTTTAGTTTTAGTTAATAGTTTAGAATTTTAGCTTAGAGTCGTAGCTTAGAGTTTTTGTTAGAGTTCTAGTTTATTTTAATTTTATTTTAGAGTTTAGAGTTTTAGCTTAGTCTTAGCTTAGATTTTTTTTGTTAGAGTTATATTTTATTTTAATTTTAGTTAATAGTTTGATTTTTTTAAATTTGAGTTTCAGTTAGAGTTTTAGTTTAGTTTTAGTTAATAGTTTGGTGTTTTACCTTAGAGTCTTAGCTTAGAGTTTTAATTTGAGTTCTAGTTTAGTTTATTTTTAGTTAATATTTTATAATTTTATAATATAGTTTTTTTTGTTAGAGTTATATTTTATTTTAATATTATATAATATTTTTATTTTTTTAAATATTATTTTAAGTTATATTTATATTTTATTTTTAGTTAAGATTTTATAGTTTTTAGATTAGATTTTTTATTGAAGTTATAGTTTATTTTAGTTTTAGTTAATAGTTTATAGTTTTATCTTAGAGTCTTAGCTTAGAGTTTTTGTTATAGATCTAGTTTAGTTTAATTTTAGTTAAGAGTTTGATTTTTTACCTTTGAGTTTCATTTAGAGTTCTAGTTTAGTTTATTTTTAGTTAAGAATTTATTTTTTATATCCTAGAATCATAGATTATAGTTTTTGTTTGTGTGTGTGTGTAAGTTTTTGTGTGTGTGCTAGTTTTTTTTGTGTGTGCGATTATCTAATCTATTACATAAAGATATCATAAATTTTCGTGTGTGTATGCTAGTTTCATAATTTTTTGTGTGTGTGTGTATGTGCTTGTGTGTGTGTATGTTTTTTGTGTGTGTGTCAGTATTTGTGTGTGTGTAAGTTTTTGTGCCTGTGTACGTTTTTGTGTGTGTGCAAGGTTTTTGTGTGTGTCTAAGTTTTTTGTGTGTGTGTATTTTTTTTTTTTTTATTTTTTTTTGTTTTTTTATTTATTTTTTTGTGTCTTTTTTTGTTTTTGTGTGTGTGTGTAAGTTTTTGCATGTGTGTAAGTTTTTTTTTTGTGTGTCTGTTATTTTTTGTGTGTGTGTAATTTTTTGTGTGTGTGTAAGTTTTTTTGTGTGTGTTTAAGTTTATATGTGTGTGTAAGTTTTTGTGTGTGTTTAAGTTTTTGTGTATGTGTAAGTTTTGGTGTGTGTGTGTAAGTTTTTATGTGTGTGTAAGTTTTTGTGTGTGTGTAAGTGTGTGTGTAATAAGTTTTTGTGTGTGTGTAAGTTTTTGTGTTTGTTTAAGTTTTTTTGTGTGTAAGTTTTTGTGTGTGTGTAAGTTTTTTTGTGAGTGTGTAAGTTTTTGTGTGTGTATGTAAGTTTTTGTGTGTAAGGTTTTTGTGTGTATTTTAGTTTTTTTTTGTATTTTGTTTTTGTTTTATTTTTTTTGTGATTAAGTTTTTGTGTGTGTGTAAGTTTTTTTGTGCATTTGTAAGTTTTTTTTTGTGTGTAATTTTTTTTTTTGTTTTTATGTTTTTTTTTTTTGTTAGGTTTTTTTTTGTATTTTAGTTTTTGTTTTTATTTATGTTTTTGTGTGTGTGTAATTTTTTGTGTGGGTGTAAGTATTTTTATGTGTGTTAGTTTTTGTGTGTGTGTATGTTTTTGTGTGTGTGTAATTTTTTGTGTGTGTTTGTAAGAGTTTGTGTGTGTGTGTATTTTTATGTGTTTTTGTGAGTTTTTTTGTGTGTGTAAGTTTTTATTTGTGTGTTAGTTTTCGTGTGTATGTTACTTTGTATTTGTTTTTATGTGTTTGTTTTTGATTATTTTTGTTTTTTTGTGTGTATTTTTTTTTGTGTGTGTGTATTTTTTTTTGTGTGTGTGTAAGTTTTTGTGTGTGTGTAAGTTTCTTTGTGTGTGTTTAAGTTTATGTGTGTCGTGTGTTTGTGTTTAAGTAATTGTTTGTGATTAATTTTATGTGTGTGTAAGTTTTTGTGTGTGTGTAAGTTTGTGTGGGTGTGTAAGTTTTTGTGTGTGTGTGTATTATTTTGTTGGTGTTAGTTTTGTGTGTGTGTGTATTATTTTGTTTTTGTGTATTAGTTTGTGTGTGTGTGAGTTTTTTTGTTTTTTTTTATTTTTTTGTGTGTGTGTAATTTTATTTGTTTTTGTTAGTTTTTTGTGTGTGTGTATTTTTTTTTTTTTGAGTCTTTTTGTTTTTGTTTGTATTTTATTGTGTGTGTAAGTTTTTTTGCTCGAGTATGTATTTGTGTGTGTGTAAGTTTTTGTACGTGTTTGAGTTTTTGTGTGTGTGTATGTTTTTGTGTGTGTGTGTATGTGCATGATCATTTGCATGTTTTTGTGTGTGTGTATTAGGTTTTGTGTGTGTGTGTGTGTGTAAGTTTTTGTGTGTGTGTGTGTAATTTTTTCTGTTTGTGTAAGTTTCTTTGTGTGTGTAAGCTTTTGTGTGTGTGTAAGTTTTTTTTGTGTGTTTAAGTTTTTGTGTGTGTGTAAGTTTTTGTGTGGGTGTGTAAGTTTGTGTTTGTTTGTCTGTTTTTGTGTGTGTGTAAGTTTTTGTGTGTGTGTAAGTTTTTTTTGTGTGTGTAATCTTGTTTGTATGTGTAAGTTTTTGTGTGTGTAAGTTTTTTGTGTGTGTGTGTAAGTTTTTGTGTGTGTGTGTAAGTTTATGTGTGTGTGTCAGTTTGTGTGTGCGTGTAAGTTTGTGTGTGTGTGTAAGTTTTTGTGTGTGTGTAAGTTTTTTTTCTGCGTGTAAATTTTTGTGTGTGTGTGTGTAAGCTTTTGTGTGTGTGTGTGTAAGCTTTTGTGTGTGTGTGAGTTTTTGTGTGTGTACCCATATCAATTCTATTTTCCTAAAATAATATAAAAATTTCCATTTCAATTCAGATTTTTCTCAAACAGATGAAAGAATTTAAAATACTGTTCTAAATTTTTCATAGAAGATAGAAAAGTTCAAGTTCTCTTCTGAATTTTACCAAAGAACATAATTCAATTCTAATTTCTCCAGAGAAAATAAAAAGCTTCCACTTCAGTTTTAAGTTCACCAAGACATGAAAAATTTAAAGTTCACTTCTAAATTTTTACGTAGAAGATAGGAAAAGTTATACTATGATTCTGATTATTTTCCATGAAGATAAAAAGTTTCACTTTAATTCTAAATTTTTTTAAATTCAATTCCGACCTTTCTCAAAGAGATGAAAAAATTTAAAGTTCTGTTCTAAATATTTTACCGGAAGAAGAAAAGTTCAACTTCGATTCTGAATTTTCTCAATGAAAATGAAATAAGTTATTGATCAGTTCCATTTTCCCAAAATAATATTATAAGTTTTCACTTCAGTTCAGATTTTTCTCAAAGAGATGAAAAAGTTTAAAATACTATTTCAAATTTTTCTTAGAAGATAGAAAAGTTCAAGTTTTCTTCTAAATTTTACCAAAGAACACAATTCAATTCTAATTTCTCCAGAGAAAATAAAAAGCTTCCACTGATTATTTTCCATGAAGATAGGAAAAGTTTCACTTTAATTCTAAATTTTCTTAAATTCAATTCCGTCCTTTCTCAAAGAGATGAAAAAATTTAAAGTTCTCTTCCAAATATTTTCCCGGAAGAAGAAAAGTTCAACTTCGATTCTGAATTTTCTCAATGAAAATGAAATAAGTTATTGATCAATTCTATTTTCCTAAAATAATATAAAATTTTACACTTCAATTCAGATTTTTCTCAAAGAGATTAAAACATTTAAAATACTGTTCAAAATTTTTCTTACAAGATAGAAAAGTTCAAGTTATCTTCTTAATTTTAACAAATAAAAGAATTCAATTCTAATTTCTCAAGAGAAAATAAAAAGCTTCCACTTCAGTTTTAAGTTGACCAAGACATAAAAAATTTAAAGTTCAGTTCTAATTTTTTCCGTAGAAGACAGGAAAAGTTATATTATGATTGTGATTATTTTCCGTGAAGATGAAAAGTTTCACTTTAATTCTAAATTTTCTTAAAGTCAGTTCCGACTTTTCACATAGAGATGAAAAAATTTAAAGTTCTGTTCCAAATTTTTCATTGAAGATAGGAAAAGTTATACTTTGTTCGTGAATATTCAAGTTCTCTTCTGAATTTTACAAAAACAACATAATTCAATTCTAATTTCTCCTGAGAAAATAAAAAGCTTCCACTTCAGTTTTAAGTTCACCAAGACATAACAAATTTAAAGTTCAATTCTAAATTTTTCCCTAGAAGATATGAAAAGTTATACTATGATTGTGATTATTTTCTATGAAGATAAAAAGTTTCACTTTAATTCTAAATTTTCTTGAATTCAATTCCGACTTTTCTCAATGAGATGAAAAAATTTAAAGTTCTGTTCCAAATATTTTCCCGGAAGAAGAAAAGTTCAACTTCGATTCTGAATTTTTTCAATGAAAATGAAATAAGTTATTGATCAATTCTATTTTCCCAAAATAATATAAAAAGTTTCCACTTCAATTCAGATTTTTCTCAAAGAGATGAAAAAATCTAAAATGCTCTTCCAAATTTTTCATAAAAGATAGAAAAGTTCAAGTTCTCTTCTGAATTTTACCAAAGAACACAATTCAATTCTAATTTCTCCAGAGAAAATAAAAAGCTTCCACAGATTATTTTCCATGAAGATAAAAAAAATTTTCCATAGAAGATAGGAAAATTTATACTATGATTGTGATTATTTTCTATGAAGATAAAAAGTTTCACTTCAATTTTAAATTTTCTCAAAGAAGTGAAGAAAAGTTCAACTTGGATTCTGAATTTTCTCAATGAAAATGAAATAAGTTATTCATCAATTCAATTTCCCCAAAATAATATACAAATTTCACAATTCAGTTCAGATTTTTCTCAAAGAGATGAAAAATTTTGAGATACTATTCAAAATATATTCATAGAAGATACACAAGTTCAAACTCTAATCTGGATTTTCCCAAGGAATATAATTTATTTCTATTTTCTGAAGAGGAAATAAAAATCTTACACGTCAGTTTTAAGTTGACCAAGACATAAAAAATTTAAAGTTCAGTTCTAAATTTTTCCATAGAATATAAGAAAAGTTATACTATGATTTTGATTATTTTCATGAAGATAAAAGTTTCACTTTAATTCTAAATTTTCTTAAATTCAATTCCGACCTTTCTCAAAGAGATGAAAAAATTTAAAGTTATGTTCCAAATATTTTTCCGGAAGAAGAAAAGTTCAATTTCAATTCTGAATTTTCTCAATGAAAATGAAATAAGTTATTGATCAATTCTATTTTCCTAAAATAATATAAAATTTTCCACTTCAATTCAGATTTTTCTCAAAGAGATGAAAAAATTTTAAATATCGTTCCAAATTTTTCATAGAAGATAGGAAAAGTTATACTTTGATTGTGAATATTCTTCATGAAGATATGGAGCTCCACTTTAATTCTGAGTTTTCTCGAAGAAGTGCAAAATGTACAAGTTCTCTTCTGAATTTTCTTAGAGAAGAGAAAAAAGTTAGCTCAATTCTGAAATTTACCATTGAAAATGAAAAAGCTTCCATTTCAGTTCCTAATTTCTCAGACATAAAAAATTTAAAGTTCAATTCTAAATTTTTCCTTAGAAGATAGGAATGGCTATACTATGATTGTGATTATTTACAATGAAGATAAAAAGTTTCACTTTATTTCTAATTTTTCTTAAATTCAGTTCATTCATCTAACCACCAAACACAATAGGTTAGGTTAGGTATAAATAAATATTAATAAATAATTAGAAACATTTCTCCATGTTTAAGTTAGGTTAGGTTAGGTAAACTTATCACGAGCGCTCATGATAAGCTAACCTAACCTAACTTAAACATGGTAAAAAGATTAAATTAGGTTAGGTTAGGCTAGATTAAGTTAGGTTGGGTTAAGTTAGGTTAGGTTAGTCTACGTACGCGCGCGTACGTAGGCTAACCTAACCTAACTTAACCTAACCTAACTTAATCTAGCCTAACCTAACCTAATTTAATCTTTTTACCATGTTTAAGTTAGGTTAGGTTAGCTTATCATGAGCGCTGTGATAAGTTTACCTAACCTAACCTAACTTAAACATGGAGAAATGTTTCTAATTATTTATTAATATTTATTTATACCTAACCTAACCTAACCTATTGTTTTTGGTGGTTAGATGAATGAACTGAATTTAAGAAAAAATTAGAAATAAAGTGAAACTTTTTATCTTCATGGTAAATAATCACAATCATAGTATAGCCATTCCTATCTTCTAAGGAAAAATTTAGAATTGAACTTTAAATTTTTTATGTCTTTGAGAAATTAGGAACTGAAATGGAAGCTTTTTCATTTTCAATGGTAAATTTCAGAATTGAGCTAACTTTTTTCTCTTCTCTAAGAAAATTCAGAAGAGAACTTGTACATTTTGCACTTCTTCGAGAAAACTCAGAATTAAAGTGGAGTTCCATATCTTAATGAAGAATATTCACAATCAAAGTATAACTTTTCCTATCTTCTATGAAAAATTTTGAACAATGTTTTAAATTTTTTCATCTCTTTGAGAAATATCTTAATTGAAGTTGAAAATTTTAAATTATTTTAGGAAAATATAATTGATAAAGAACTTATTTAATTTTCATTGAAAAAATTCAGAATCGAAATTGAACTTTTCGTCTCACGAAAAAACATTTGGACTAGAACTTTAAATTGTTTAATCTCCTCTATACAGGTCTGAATTGAATAAAATAATTTTTAGAACTAAAGTGAAACTGGTTATCTTAATGAAAATAATAAAAATCAAAGTCTAACTTTTCCTATCTTCTATGGAAAAATTTAGAACTGAACTTTAAATTTTTTATGTCTTGGTGAACTTAAAACTGACGTGGAAGCTTCTTATTTTCTCTGGAGAAATTAGAATTGAATTATGTTCTTTGGTAAAATTCAGAAGAGAACTTGAACTTTTCTATCTTCTATGACAAAATTTGGAACTGTATTTAAAATTTTTTCATCTGTTTGAGAAAAATCTGAACTGAAATTGAAAATTTTTTTATTATTTTGGGGAAATAGAATTGATCAATAACTTATTTCATTTTCATTGCGAAAATTCAGAATCGAAGTTGAACTTTTCTTCACTTCTTTGAGAAAATTTAAAATTGAAGTGAAAAGTTTTATCTTCATAGAAAATAATCACAATCATAGTATAACTTTTCCTATCTTCTATGGAAATTTTTTTTTTATCTTCATGGAAAATAATCTGTGGAAGCTTTTTATTTTATCTTGAGAAATTAGAATTGAAATGTTTTCTTTTGTAAAATTAAGAATATAAATTGAAATCTTATATATTATATGACAAATTTGGAACAGCATTGTAAAATTTTTAATCTCTTCGAGAAAAATCTGACATGAAGTGGAAACTTTTTATATTATTTTGAGGAAATAGAATAGATCAATAACTTATTTCATTTTCATTGAGAAAATTCAGAATCGAAGTTGAAATTTTCTTCTTCCGGGAAACTATTTGGAACAGAACTTTAAATTTTTTCATCTCATTGAGAAAAGTCGGAATTGAATTTAAGAAAATTTAGAATTAAAGTGAAACTTTTTATCATCATAGAAAATAATCACAATCATAGTATAACTTTTCATATCTTCTACGGAAAAATTTAGAACTGAACTTTAAATTTTTTATGTCTTGGTGAACTTAAAAATGAATTGGAAGCTTTTTATTTTATCTGGAGAAATTAGAACTGAATTATGTTCTTTGGTAAAATTCAGAAGAGAACTTGAATATTCACGATCAAAGTATAACCTTTCCTATCTTCAATGAAAAATTTGGAACAAAACTTTAAATTTTTTCATCTCTATGTGACAAGTCGGAACTGAATTTAAGAAAATTTAGAATTAAAGTGAAACTTTTCATCTTCACGGAAAATAATCACACTCATAATATAACTTTTTATATCTTCTATGGAAAAATTTAGAACTGAACTTTAAAATTTCTATGTCTTGGTCAACTTAAAACTGAAGTGGAAGCTTTTTATTTTCTCTGGAGAAATTAGAATTGAATTATTTTCTTTGGTAAAATTCAGATGAGAACTTGAACTTTTCTATCTTGTAAGAAAAATTTGGAACAGTATTTTAAATTTTTTCATCTCTTTGAGAAAAATCTGAATTGAAGTGTAAAATTTTTTATTATATTATGAAAATAGAATTGATCAATAACTTATTTCTTTTTCATTGAGAAAATTCCGTATCTAAGTTTAACTTTTCTTCTTGCTGAAATATATTTGTTACAGAACTTTAAATTTTTCATCTCTTTGAGAAAGGTCGTAATTGAATTTAAGAAAATATAGAATTAAAGTGAAACTTTTTATCTTCATGGAAAATAATCTGTGGAAGCTTTTTATTTTCTTTGGAGAAATTAGAATTGAATTGTGTTCTTTGGTAAAATTCAGAAGAGAACTTGAACTTTTCTATCTTCAATAAAAATTTGGAATAGTATTTTAATTTTTTTATCTCTTTGAGAAAAATCTGAACTGAAGTGGAAACTTCTTATATTATTTTGGGAAAATAGAAATGATCAATAACTTATTTCATTTCATTGAGAAAATTCAGAATCGAAGTTCAACTTTTCTTCTTCCGGGAAAATATTTGGAACAGAACTTTAAATTTTTTCATCTCTTTGAGAAAGGTCGGAATTGAATTTAAGAAAATTTAGAATTAAAGTGAAACTTTTTATCTTCATGGAAAATAATCAGAATCATAGTATAACTTTTCCTATCTTCTACGGAAAAATTCAGAAGAGAACTTGAAATTTGTCATGTCTTGGTGAACTTAAAACTGAAGTGGAAGCTTTTTATTTTCTCTGGAGAAATTAGAATTGAATTATGTTCTTTGGTAAAATTCAGAAGAGAACTTGAACTTTTCTATCTTCTATGAAAAATTTAGAAAAGAATTTTAAATTCTTTCATCTGTTTGAGAAAAATCTGAATTGAAGTGGAAATTTTTATATTATTTTAGGAAAATAGAATTGATATGGGCACACACAAAAAAACTTACACACGCACAAAAACTTACACACACACACACACAAAAACTGACAAACAAAAAAAAAACTTACACAAACAAAAAAACATACACACACACAAAAACTTAACAGAAAACACAAAATTAAAACAAAACAAACACTAAAAAACAAACATAAACTTACACACAAAAAAAAAAACATAAAAAAACAAAAAAACTTAAACAAAAAAAAAAAATTACACAAACCAAAAAAACATAAAAAAACAAAAAAATTTAAAAAAAAAAAAAATAATAAACAAAAAAAAAAAAACAAACACACAAACAACAACAAACACAAACAAAAAAAAAAAAAAAAACAAAAAAAAACTTACACACACACAAAAACTTATACACACACAAAAACTTACACACAAACTTAAACTTAAACACACACACACAAAATCTCACACACACACAAAAACTTACACAAATACAAAAACTTACACACACACAAAAACTTACACACACACACACAAAAACTAACAAACACAAAAAAACTAACACATACACAAAAACTGACACACACAAAAACTTACACACACACAAAAACTTAAACACACAAAAACTTACACACAAAAAAAAACATACACACAAAAAAAAAAATACACACACAAACAAACTTGAAAAAAAACAAAAAAATCTAACAAAAAAAAAATCTTACACACACACAAAAACTAACAAACACAAAAAAAAACTTACACACACAAAAAAACTTAAAAGCGTAAAAAAACTTACAAACACACAAAAACTTACACACACACAAAAACTTACACACACACACACAAGAACTTACACACACAAAAACTTACACACACAAAAAAACTTACGAAAACACAAAAAATTACACAAACAAAAAAACATACACAAACAAAAAATTAAACAAAAAAAATGAATTACACACACACACACACACACATAAAATAAAAAAAAAACACACAAACTTACACACACACAAAAAATTACACACACACACAAAAACTTACACACACACACACAAACATACACACACAAACAAAAACAAACGCATACACAAAAAATTACAAACACAAAAAAACTAAAACAAAAACGAAAACTTACACACAAAAAAATTTACAATCAAAAAAACTAATACACACACACAAAAACTTACACACACACACAAAAACTTACACACACACACAAAAACTAACACAAAAACAGAAACAAAAGCAAACAAAAAAAAAAACTTAAACACACAAAAACACTTACCCACAAAAAAACACAAAAAAAACCACACAAACAAACACACACAAAAAAAATTACACACACACAAAAACATTACACACACAAAAAACTTACATACACACAAAAAACTAACACACACACAAAAACTTACACATGCACAAAAAAACTTACAAACACACAAAAACTTACACACACAAAAACTTAAACACACACTATATAAACACAAAAAATAACATAAACAAAAAAAAAAAAAAAAAAAAAAAAAAAAAAAAATAAACAAAAAAAATTAAAAACGAACAAAAAAAAAAAAAAACACAAAAACTAAAAAACACACAAAAAAATAAAAAAACAAAAAAAAAAAAAAACAAAAAAAAAATTAATACAAACACACTTACACACACAAAAAAAATTACAAACAAATAAAAAATTACAAACGCACACGAAAACTTACAAACACATAAAAAATTACACACACACAAAAACTAAAAAACACACAAAAACTTAAAAACCCACAAAAAAAAAATAAAAAACAACAAAAAACTTACACAAACAAAAAAAACTACAGAAACACAAAAAAAACTTACACAAACACAAAAACTAACACACACAAAAAAAAACTTACACACACAAAAAAACTTAAATACACAAAAAAACTAACATACACAAAAAATCTTACACACACAAAAAACTTAAACACGCACAAAAAAACTTACAAACACATAAAAACTGAAAAAAAAACACAAAATTATTACACACACACTTACACACACACACAATCATGAAAAAAATTATACTATTACACACACACACGCTCTCTCACAACAACCTTGAAAATTACACACACACAAAAACTAACAACCACGCACACAAATACACACACACACAAAAACTTCACACAACAAACACTAATCCACCACCAAAAAAACATACAGAACCACAAAAAAAAACTTACACAAAAAAAAAAACTTAAAAAACAACATACAAAAATAAAAACACAAAAAAACTTACATACACACAAAAACTAACAAACACACAAAAACCTTACACACACAAAAAACTTAAATACACACAAAAAAATAACACACACACAAAAACTTACACACACACAAAAACTTACACGCACACACAAACTTACACGCACACAAAAACTTACACACACACAAAAACTTACACACACACACAAACTTATTACACACACATACACACACGAAAATTTTATATTATTTTAGGAAAATAGAATTGATATGTGCACACACAAAAAACTCACACACACACAAAAACTTACACACACACACAAACAAAAACTCTAAGCTAAGACTCTAAGCTAAAAACTCTAAATTCTTAACTAAAACTAAACTAAACTAGAACTCTAACTGAAACTCAAAGGTAAAACATCAAACTCTTAACTAAAATTAAACTAAACTATAACTCTAACAAAAACTCTAAGCTAAGACTAATCTAAAACTCTAAACTCTTAACTAAAACTAAACAAGAACTTAAATAAAAACTCTAAGCTAAAAAATATAAACTCTTAAATAAAACTAAAATATAAATCTAACTTAAAATAAGATCTAAAAAAATCAAACTATTATATAAAATTAAAAAAAACTAGAAATAAAACAAAAAAAAACTCTAAGATAAAATTCTAAAATATTAACAAAAACTGGACTAAACTATAACTCAAATTAAAACTCTAAGCTTAAGACTCTAAGCTAAAAAACCAAATTCTTAACTAAAACTAAACTAAAACTCTAACCTAAACTCAAATGTAAAAAAATCAAACTCTTAACTAAAATTAAACTAAACTAGAACTCTAACAAAAAACTCAAAGCTAAGACTAATCTAAAACTCTAAACTCTAAAATAAAATTAAAATAAACTATAACTCTAAAAAAAACTCTAATCTACGACTCTAAGAGAAAAATCTAAACTTTTAACTAAAACTAAAATAAACTAGAACTTCAAAAAAAACTTTAATCAAAGACTCTAAGCTAAAAACTCTAAACTCTTAACTAAAACTAAACTAAACTAGAACTCTAACTGAAACTCAAAGGTAAAACATCAAACTCTTAACTAAAACTAAACTAAACTATAACACTAACAAAAACTCTAAGATAATAATATAATATAAAAATATAAACTATTAACTAAAACTACAATAAACTAGAACTTCAACAAAAACTCTAAGCTCAAAACTCTCAACTCTTAACTAAAACTAAACAACAACTCTAACTGAAACTCAAAGGTAAAACATCAAACTCTTAACTAAAATTAAAGTAAACTAGAACTCTAACAAAAAGCGGCGCATCCCTGCGGCGCATCCTTGCGGCGCATCTCTGTGGCGCATCCCTGCGGTGCATTCCTGCGGCGCATCCCTGCGGCGCATCCCTGCGGCGCCTCCCTGCGGCGCTTCCCCCTGCGGCGCTTCCCCCGACCCGCGGCGCATCCCCCTGCGGTGCATCCCCATGCGGCGTATTCCTGCCCCGCGGCGCTTCTCGGGCCCGGGGGACCTCTGAGGACTGGGGGAGGGCCTCTGGGGTCCGGGGGGCCCTTTGGGTGTCCGGGGGCCCTTTGAGGACCTGGGGAGGGCCTTTGAGGGTCTGAGGAGAGCGTTTGGGGGGCTGTGGCTCTTTGGGAGCTTGGGGGACCTTTGCGGCCGGGGGGCTGCGTTGGGGGGTGGGGTGGGGGGATCGGAGCCCTTTGGGGCTGGGGTAGAGGACCTCACAACACTGTTCAAATAGAACTTGTGTATTATAACGACCACAGAGTTTCACCCTCAAATCCTCTTCCAAAATCTCTTCAAAAATCATCTTTTAAAATGTCTAACTGTTTTGCCGAAATAATTCCATAAAATGACTAAAACAGTTTCGCCCAAATAATCCCTAAACGTAATTCAGCGTGTTCCTTTTGTTTTTGGCATCTCTGCGCTGATGCATTTCAAATTATTTGGAAACCCTTTCGTGAATCAATCTCTTCATCGCTAAGATCTAAACATTCGCTTGGAGACAGTTCTCTTTAGAAACAACAAATTAATTCCCTTTCGTGTCAAATCAATTCTCTTTAGAAACAACAAATTAATTCCCCTTTCATTTCAATCAATCAATCATGACATCATCTGTCATTTGTGATCTAAACTTTGCCTCGGAAACATTCTCTTTGGAAATACATCAAAGACATTAATTAACTTGACGTCATCTGTCAGACAATTATTAACCTTGCCCGGAAACAATTTGATTAATGACTCAATAACAACATTTGCCTCGGAAACAACAACAAATACTATTTCTGGATCATAACATTCGCTGAGAGCGTGCACTTACAACAACAACAAAATCGACCTTGACATTCGCTGAGAGCGTGCACTTACAACAACAACAACAAATAAATCGACATTGGAAATTTAGGTCATTGACCCCATTAACCACGTGTTCTCCCTAGGGAGGCTATGCCCATATATGGTGTGGGGTTCGGACTCTATGCCCATATATGGTGTGGGGTTCGGAGTCTATGCCTATATATGGTGTGGGGTTCGGAGTAGCGCCCCCCTCTCTACTGTAATGCCAAATGGTGGCAGTACTGAATTCAACCAAGTTGATTTTCTTTATTTGTAATGAAGTTAGGCAACATTTTGTGATCTGTAATTGCGTAACAGCTATAATGAAGGGTTCTAGGCGTTTACCCCCCCCCCCCGTGAAAAATAAGGTATTCCAAATTTGAGAATTTTATTTGAGTTTTTTTTTTTCGTAGCGGGAAGGAATTTTGGTTCTTGTGTATTATGCCTGTGTCTATGCTGTGTAAACCTCGATAAAGTCTATGCTGTGTAAACCTCGAGAACTAACCGGTTTCTTCGTTAGTTTTTTTTCAACTTAGCGCGAGACAAGACAAAGACAAGTGACAGAATATATGGGAAATATATAATTTTGGATATATATTAGCACCTAAGGAGGAGGGGGGGTAGTATTTGGACAGTTTGGAGTCAGAAAACAATTCTTTCCTGGTATATGGCCACTAAAAAATTACAAAAGAATAGCGAGGTATCTGGAAATTTTTTTAACTAGAAAAAAAATCCCAGTATAAAGTAAATGTAATGTTTAATTTAAGTGTTTTCTTTTGTTTTTTATTTCAATGACCGTTTTTCCAAGTATTAAGTACTATTATTAGGTTAATGAAGTGTTTTATGATGATCGCTGATCAAAGTTTGAATTTCCAATCGAATGAGCCTGTTTTGAAGTTTTTACGACAACACATTCTATAAAAACCTTATATGCCCCCAGGGCATAACTTAAAACCCTTGCCCTGAGGATTGTGGGTGAGTGTCCTCATCAAAAACATATTTTCTATCTGGAAATCAACTACTCTGAACAAAATGGCTATCTCAAAATTTGGTTGGATGTGTTTGGGGAAATGATGGGCTGGGGGGGGGCTAGTTGCCCTCCAATCACTTTCGACTATTAAAATGGGCACTAGCCCTTTGAATTTTCAATCGAATGAGCCTGTTTTGAAGTTTCTACGACAAAGCCTTCTATAAAAACCTTAGCCTATATACCCCCAGGGCATAACTTAAAATCCTTGCCCTGAGTGTTTTGGGGGAGTGTTTTCCTCAAAAACATATTTTCTATCTAGAAATCAACTAGCCTACGCTGAACAAAATGGCTATCTCAAAATTTTGATTGGATATGTTTGGGGGAATGATGGGCGTGGGGGGGAGCTAGTTGCCTTCCAATCACTTTCGACTATTAAAAGGGCACTAGAACTCTCGATTTCCAATCGAACGAGCCCCTTTTGAAGTTTCTACGACGACCCCTTCCCTATGAAGAGCCCTGCTCTAAAGAAAAAAAATAATAAATGATACATTGTGCCAACATCGTTCTTATATGCCCTCAGGGCAAAACTTAAATCCCTTGCCCCGATGGTTGTGGGGGAGTGTCCTCGTCAAAAACTTATTTTCTATCTGGAAATCAACTACGCTGAACAAAATGGCTATCTCAAAATTTTTATTGGATGTTTTTGGGGGAATGATGGGCGAGGGGGGGGGCTAGTTGACCTCCAAACACTTTCAATTAATAAAAAGGGCATTAGCCACTCCAATTTCCAATCGAATGAGCCCTTTTCGAAGTTTTTACGAAAAATACGAAATTTACGAAATTTAGGAAAAATAATAATACATTGTACCCACATCGTTCTTTACTTAGGTAGCGCGATCGCGCTGCCTATGATATGCGAAAATGTATCCAATGAGGCCTTGGATCATCCCCCACCTCCCAAAAAAATATTAAAGTTAATCATGGGTTTCATACAACAATTACCTATGAACGACTATGAAACCAAGCTCAGAAAAGTGCGAAATAGTAAACCAAGCACCCCAAATCATACGTTTCAGGCAACATACACCTACGAAACGCTAGGAAATCTTGCTCAGAAAAGTTCAAAATAGCAAACTAGACATCCCAAATCATAAGTTTCATGCAACACACACCTACGAAAGGTTAAGAAAACTAGTTAGGAAAAGTCTAAAATAATAAACCATACAACCCCAAAAATAGATTACAGACAACCCACACCTACGACGGGCTAAGAAACCTAGGTCAGAAAAATGTGAAATAGTAAACCAAGCACCCCAAATCATGGGTTTCAAATAACACAAATCTACAAACGTTAAGACATCTAGCTTATATGGGAATTTTTTATGCTTTAAGTATAATTTATGTCATTTTAGGACATGTAAAAAAAAAGTTGAAATAAAATTATCATGTTAAAAAAAATAAAAAAAAGTTAAAAGAAAATAAACTTCAAAAAAAAGTATAAAACAAATGGGAAAGTACTACATGAGAAAAAAAGATTCAGGGTTGTTGTATTTTCGGCGCATTTGCATACATCAATAAAGGGATTGATTCGTAATGGTTCCCATGCAAACACCTTTTATTACCCTTTTGTTCATTTTTGATTCCTTCGTAAGTATGGTTCAAAAACGAAATAAACATTTTCGTCTCCTTATAACAATCTTTGTGTCTAACTTCTCTATTGTCTCCTAGTATATCTGTACATGTGGTTCTCGACAGTTCAAGTAGCATACAATTGATTTGAATTAATGGTGTAGAAACATGTCCTGTGTTCAATTGGAATTTTTATCTAAAATATAAAAATTCCCAAGTGGATTTCTTATACTTGCATTATATATTGATTGGTACAGGACCAACATCAGAAAATGAATATTTTCTTTCAAGTCTACTTTTTCTTATCAGAGATTTCTGAAAAGCCGTTTTGAATGTCACCAATTTCTGCTAATGTCACCAACTCCCAAACAGAGCCACTTTAAAAAAAAGTGCCAAAAGCGGCACAAAAGTGTCACCGGTGGCACTGGTATCCCTGTGAAGGGGACGAAACATTGC
Source organism: Artemia sp. Qi Xiang Cuo (assembly GCF_049724085.1). NCBI lineage: Eukaryota > Metazoa > Arthropoda > Branchiopoda > Anostraca > Artemiidae > Artemia > Artemia sp. Qi Xiang Cuo. Next base: position 8,959,099 of record NC_142800.1, read on the forward strand.
GTGCATTTATTGCCTTTTTTAAATGACGCAATAAAGCTCTGTTTCTTTATAATAGAATATGATTTCGGATTTTTATATCCGTTTCTTTCCCTTAGGGTGCTTCGTCTAACATAGATTGGCTGTTAAACTTTTCTTAATTCAAATTACCTTCAATCTTTATCTATCGTTGGAATTGAGGCTTAATTTCATAGCTATAAGAGTGGTAACACATGTAGCGGTGTATTACAAAGAAATTCAGTTTTAGGGGGCAAAGTGGGAAATTCTGGGGGAAGGGAGTATTCCCCTCAGAATTTCCTCTTGATTCTGAAAAATATCCCTTCTTTCAAGGCCGTATCCAGGGGGGGGAGGTTACCCGGTTTGAACCCCCCCCCCCCCCGAAATTTTTGACCGACTCGAAAATAAGTCGAAAATTAGTAAAACCTAGGTAAAAATCAGTAAAATTAGTCGAAAACTGAGTCAAAAATTAGTAACCCCCCCCCCCCCCCAAAAAGTCAAAAATTAGTAAAACCCCCCTGAACAAAAATCCTGGATACGGCCCTGCCTTCTTTGTATTCTTATTCAATATAGTTTTTTTGTATTTTAGCTGACAAATTTTAAAAAATGGCAACGTCGCCCCCCCCCTAGATTTTAAACGATAGATATTCACCTGCATTTCCGCGAATTGGTCTCAATAGCTTTTGCTCATTCTTTTATAAATTTTCCGAGACAAAAAGGGTCGTACAGTACTACTACTAACAACTCAGTGCAGCACCAAGCCTCCATGTGCCAACATAAGTGCCCATATGGGGGGCTCCAAACCCCCCCCCCCCTGGTTGAATGATGATGCCTTATATTTTTGTTTTGAGATTTCCATTATGCTGCATAGGAAGTGCCGATTAGACCAGCTAAGCCCCCCCCCTAAAACTCAGCTTATGGGAGTAGAAAGGAGGGTGCTACTCCCGGACGACACCCCTGCTGCCATCTACAATTTAGTTTAATGCTGACGGGACTCCTAATATGGGCATAGAGTCCCTAGGGAGAACACTTGGTTAATCAAAATGGGTCAATGACCTGTTTTTCCAAGATCTTGCTTTGTCCTTGTTGTTGTTTTGGCCAAGTGCACGCTCGGGGTGAATGTTAAGATCCAGGAATTGGAAACAGGATCACGCAATGACCTCAATTCCCCTTTCGTGAATCAATAATTCCCTTTAGAAACAATAAATTAGTTCCCCTTTCTTGACAAATCTATCAATCATGACATCATCTTTCAGTCCCTAAAAAAAGTTACCCAGCAACAATTCTCCAGGAATAGACACAAGACATTAATGAAATTTGCCGTGGAAACAAATCTACTGGTCGAACTCCAAAGATATTAATAAACTTCACCCTGGAAACATTTCTCCAAGAAACTCCGGCGAATGTTTTGATCTTAGAGATGAAGAGATTAACGCAGGAAAAGGTTTCCCAGTAATTTCAAATGTGATAGCGCAGGGATGCCAAAAACAAAAGGAAAACTTAAATTGTAAGAAATATGCTTTAGTATCACTTGAAATGGAGATCAAATCAAACATAATATGAGCTCTTGGAAATCCGATTATTTATCAAACAGTTCGTGGTAACGAACTGTAAGTAAGGAGCGACCCGGCTCAATGGTAACCGAAACTCTAGAAAACGGGTTTTTGATGCCAATAGATATATCAAAAGAATCAGATTTCAATGCTGATTTCAAATATATAACTTTCATCAAGTTTAGAGCTACCCATCAAAAGTTACGCGCCTGAGAAAATTTGGCTGATTTTCAAAAAAAGGGGGAAAGACCCCCTAAAAGTTATAGAACCTTAATGAAAATTACATCATCATATTCAACGTATTAGAGAACCCTAATTTAGTGGTTTCAAGCTCTTATCTAAAAAAATGTGTATTTTTGCATTTTTTGCCAGAATAAATAACCTGGATGGGTTCTTATGGGTTTTTTTTTTTTTTTTTGTTTTTTTTTTTTTTTTCCCCAGGGGTGTTTGTATCGACCCAGTGGTCCTAGAAAATCGTGAGCAGGGCTCATTCGAACGGAAATTAAATTTTCTAGGGCCCTTTTTAAGTGACCAAAAAAAATGGAGGGCAACTAGGCCCCCTCCCACGCTTTTTTTTTTACCAAAGTCACTCGATCAAAATTTTGAGATAGCCATTTTGTTCAGCATGGTCGAAAATATGATAAATATGTCTTTTGGGATGACTTAATCCCCCGAAGTACCCAGAGGGAGGGCTAAAAGATATGAACTTTACCCAATGTTAACATATAGTATTGGTTATTCGGAAGTATACAGAAGTTTTCTGGAGGTTTTTTTGGTGCTTGGGGGGGGCAGGGGTGGCCCGGGGGTTATGTTGGAGGATCTGTTCATGAAGGAAGTTTTCAGGGGGGAAGGGAAATTGCCATGAAGGGGGCGCCGGACTTGCCAGCATTATTTATTGGTTATTGGGAAGTATACAACCATTTTCAGGAAGGATTTTTTCTGGAGGGGGGCTAGAGGAGGGAGTTACTCTGGAGAATATTTCCGTGGAGGATGTTTCTTTGGGGTAAGGGACATTTCTATGAAGGGGGCGCCGGATTTCCAAGCATTATTTAAAAAACGATCAGAAATTAAATAAAAAAAAACCAAGTTTTTTCAACTGAAATGTAAGAAGGAATATTAGAACTTAAAACGAACAGAAATTATAACGTATGTGAGGGGGTTCTCCTCCAAGTCAATACCTCGCTCTTTAAGCTACAGTTTTTTTTTAGTGCTTTCAAAAGAGCTCTCTATTCTAATTAAACGGCCTTTGTGATTCAGGGGTTTGTGAATCAAATTTTTTTTTAACTTTTAACGTAAAGAGCTTGGTATTGACTAAGGGCAGAACCCCCTCATATACGTAATAACATATACGTAATAAAAAAAAACAATAAAAAAACAAGCGATACGGCTCAATAGTAATCGAAACTTTGAAAAACGGAATTTTGATGTCAATAAATGTATCAAAAGAATGTGTTTATAATGCTGATTCTAAATATATAAATTTTATTAAGTTTAGTATTACTCATCAAAGGCAACAAGCCTGAGGAAATTTACTCGATTTTTTAAAGAGGGGGAAACATCCCCTACAAGTGGAAGAATTTTAATGAAAATCACAACGTCAGATTCAGCGTATCAGAAAACCCTATTACATAGGTTTCAAGCTCATATCTGCAAAAATCTGCAACTTTGAATTTTTGCCAGAAGAAAAATATACGAATATAGAAGTTAGTTACGTAAGTTAATTTGTAAAGACATTAATTTAGCAAAAGAAAAGTAAAATTTTTATGCAAATAAAAGCTGCATTAACTAAAAAACGATCAGAAATTAAATAAAAAAAACAAGTTTTTTAAACTGAAAGTAAGGAGCGACATTAAAACTTAAAACGAACAGAAATTATTCCGTACATGAAAGGGGCTGTCCCCTCCTCAACGCCTCGCTCTATATTCCGTATATGAAAGGGGCTGTCCCCTCCTCAACGCCTCGCTCTTTACGCTAAAGTTTTTTATTGTTTTAAAAAAAAATTGTGAGACAGTCAAACTTTAGCGTAAAGAGCGAGGCGTTGAGGAGGGGACAGCCCCTTTCATATACGGAATAAAGAGCGAGGCGTTGAGGAGGGGACAGCCCCTTTCATGTACGGAATAATTTCTGTTCGTTTTAAGTTTTAATGTCGCTCCTTACTTTCAGTTTAAAAAACTTGTTTTTTTTATTTAATCTCTATACAAGAGTGAATTTCAAGCTATGATACAAATTCTAAAGCTAGTCTATAGTCCTAATACTATCAAGATTGCCTTAATTTAAACCTGTGTACAAACTAATCATGACATGTCCTTTTAAGAACCCAAACGAGAGCCAGTCATAAAGAAAATCCTAAAATGGATTGTTGCGTTATCTTAAAAGGAATTGATCATAAAAGGGATTGATAATATTTTGATTCTATAAAAAGTGTGCTTAATTGGTTTGCTTTTACCGTACCAAAAATCCTATATTATTTTATGTTTTCAGTACAATGCTAGTTTTGTATAATCATAAAAGCATAGGGAAACACAATTAGTTGGTTTATGTGCACCTGGTATGTTTATACATATTAGATAGGTTGTGAAGTAATAATTTTTGTCCGTTTTAAGTTTCAACTTCGCGCTTTGCTTCCCTCGGAAAAACTTTGTTTTTTTATATTAATCTTTGTTCGTTTTTTATTATAATTTTATGCAGAAACAACGCTGTGATGATCTTTTTTATTTATACGGATTAATGTATGCTCGTTTTAAGTTTTAATGTCACTTCTTAGTTTCAGTTGAAAACTTATTTTTAATATAATTTATAATTATCACAGATCTAGGGGAGATAAGACAGCTCTAAAAAATACTGCAAACAACCTTGACAGCTAAGAAAAATTTTAGTCTATAACATAAGGTTCGTTATAAATACTTCACAAAACAATACATCTTTTTCAGGAACGTTTATTTTCGATAAGCAAAAAGCTGTTTTTACTAAGCCGACATTGCCTGAAAAAGTCATAATGAAGACAGGGCTTTATAAATCACCTACTGACTAGCAGAAACTAGAAGGCTTCGGTAACAAAAAGAAGCTGTTTAAGGGCTCATTTAAATGCTTATATTTATACTTAATCGCTTTTTATAAATTTGACTTGATACCACAGTCTCACAAAGTGTACTTTCGGTTATTTGCCCAACTTTTTTAAATGAAACAAGTGCCTTTCCCATTGAAATGACCAAAAAATGGTAATTTCAAAACCTAGGAAAGAGCAAAAACTAAGGGGGAAAGGACGTCCCTTTCCTTCAGTTACCGCCGTTAGAACTAGCACACAGGCTTCATCACAGAGTGAAGTTTGAAGGTTCAATTCAAAAATGTTGATCAGTCAAGCTTAATTTTTGGTAGATGTTTATTGAAAAGTTTTTAGTTTTAGTTAATTTGTTTTCGCAATAATCTTTTACTTTTAATATGACTAGTTGATTTATGAAACTTACTAAGAGGGTATAGATGGAGAGTATATGTGGGGAGATCTTATAAGCCTCCAGTTAAGGGCTTTGAACCATAATTATTGCAATGGTACAGTTTTATGCTTCCAAACTCTTCCACTTAAGAAGTGGTACCAAAAGTGCCATTTTTAGTGCTATATGGCACTTTTGGATGGTAAAATTGATAAAAAGCGCACAGATATGAATAATAGGGTTAAAATCTGCCTTCCCGGCATATGCCTTAAAAATGAGTGCCATTAAACATCGCTTTAAAGTTCTGCTAGCCCAATAGCCCCACACTGTAAAAAAAAAATCGTTTGAGATTCAATAGAAATGGTTTGTAATGTTTATCAACAAAAAAATTTGAATTTCAACAGCTGAAATTGAATATTGGAGACCATTTTGGAATTCCATGGTCATTATTGAATTTCCAATTTGTTGAGAAACAAAAATCTTGAATTCCCATACTCTAATTGAATTTTCAGTTTGTTGACGAAACAATATGTTAGATTTTATTATCCTTATTGGATTTCCATCTTGCTGGAAATCCTGCTGGATTTTCCGTTCTTTTATTGGATTTCCATCACTAGTGTTGTTCAATTTACTAGGTCTACAGTCTAATAAATAGTTCTCAGGATTCAGTTTCCCTTTCTTCTTTCTGAAGCATCAATAAATACAAAAAAATAATCTAATTTATTTTACAAAAAAAGAAAATTACAAAAACAAATTTCTCCCAGATAATATTACACCTCTTAACAGACGCCTTTTTTCATGGTGGAAATAAGTAAATCAATGGCATAGTAGCAGACCGATACAAGAATCTTGAGTAAGAAATATATTCCAATCAGGAAAACAGTGATACTCGGACCTGAAGTGAAGATGAAATCAAATCGAGGCACAAATAAAAGAAAGACTTCCCCATTTTTTTCTACCTCCAGAGGTGAACGGTTGCAATAATAATGCCACGAATCCTGTCTTTTCTGAATACCTTTGACTTACTCGTCAGATCTCCTCAAGTCTTTTGTTCGCCGCCTCATAAAATCTGTGTTTTATAAAATCGAAACCTTGCAAATAGATCTTCTGCTTAGATGAAGTACAACAAAATTGTTTTCAGCTTCATAAGTTTATTCAATTCTTATTTATAAGGTTTTAAACATATGTAAATACATTTCCTAAATTTTGAAGAAAAAAACATTGATATGGCTTAAAATTCTACTCAAATAACAAGAATTGCATTTTTGGAACTAAACCTTGAGAAAAAGAAACTGATAACTGAAAATTAAGATAAAATGTTGTTTTGTCAAAATTTCAGTAAGTATAGACCTGTCATGTAGGAAAATTTAAGGACCCTCTAGAGGGAGAAGGAGTGGAGGTAGGTACTTCAAAATACCTTCCCGGGACATACTTTGATACTTATATATTATCTGGAACACATGCGTTATATTATATAGGGAAGATGCGGGTTTCTTTAAATAGAGAAATGGATTGTAAAACGTGGTTTGTTAATGGTTTTAAAATATATAAACTATTGTTCTATGGGGTTTAGGGGAAAAAAGGTATATAGGTTTGGTTAGTTACATGTTTAATGTATACAATGCTTTGCCCCCCATCCCCCCACCACTAATATGCAAATATATAGCCTAAATTTGTTTCAAAACTTATTTTTATCCTATGTTGTTTTACTTCATTAGCATCAACCAAACTTCATTTTTCACGTGTGTTCCAGATAGTACATAAGTACCCATATGTACCATGAGTAAGATGTGATGTATTTGAAATACCAAAATAAAGTTCCTTTCTAAAGATAATTCCGATTCCTTATAATTAAGCTAAATATAGTCGCAAAAATGAAAAGTCCTTAATCAGCAAAAAGAGAAATGGTATTTCTAGCTTCAGTAATATAACGGCGATAGTCTTTCGATTTTCGCGATTATTTTTGTATCAAAAAAAAAATGCCATTAATGGTAATTACAAGGAAGATTAAAATGCAAAAAACTGTGTGTAAAACATAATAATATGAAAAATATTTAATATATTATTTGACGAGGATTAGTGTCCTTGGGGCACGTGAGCCAATGGCAGGCAGTCCCTAGAGCGCAGGACGAAAGAACTGCGTTTGGGAGTGGGGTAAATGTGTTTTTTGATTCGAATGTAAATTCAGACTTGAGACGATTAGTACGAAATTATTTTGGTCACCGTTATTTGTCATTGAAGTGACCCGTTGCTGTACAACTAAGCATGTAAGTTCAATAAATCTATTGTCTTTTTGTATGTATTTGTTTCTCTTATATGTCTGGGTCTAGTCCGATAGTGGGTAATTAGTTCGCAAGTCTCCAAAGTAAATGCTCCCAGAGGAATCTGATCTCCAGATAGCTCAAGAAAGAAGAAGCCACATTTGTATGTCTACATGTTCAATTTTCTCTCATTAATTGAGAGCGGTGTTAGCCTAGTTGACACAATCTCCAGCGCTATAAGTGGCGCTATAGGAGAAATTTCTATCACCACAGTAGCGAATCTTCCCATTACCACAATATAAAATCTTTTATCGCTACAAATGGCGCGTGTCGGAAATTGGAGGAAAACTGCGAACTAGTTAGGCTATTTAAACTTTATAATTCAAATTTAATTTTTGGAAAGATACAGACATATAAGAAAATTGATTAGGTCTATAACCGCTAGGCTACGATAGGAAACCCCTTATATCTCATAGGATATAATAGCCTACCCCAAAATAGTTTAAGTAAAATTTTAATTTGATATAAACGCAAAAAAAACATGGACGATCTAAATGAATTATTAATAGTGCAAAAGTTGGTCGCAAAAAATATATAGATTGCAAAATCTATCCCGGAATACAATGGTCAATCAGATATTGACGAATTTAATATCCAATTGACCCAGTTTGTACAATTAACAAAAACAGACGTTGGAGCGTTAAAAGAAATGCTGCTTCTACGATTAAGAGGCCAGGCCTTAACCTTTCTAAAACAGGTCGAGCATACCATAGGAAATAACGCCAACTTGCCAATAAATACCGTCGATGACTTATTAAAAGCATTCAAAGAGAGATTTATAGAAACCAGTTCTATAAATAAATTAAAACATGGAGTAGTTAACTTTGATTTTTCACAAAATTTAAGAGAATATCTGGATAAGATACGCATTTCCTTAGAGGCAAAATACTGAAGTGGTTCGGGACAACTGTATGAAAAAATCATACTAAATACCTTTTTTCAAGGGCTACCCCCACAACAATATAGAGTAGTAATATCCAAGAATATTCAGACGTTGGATCTTGCAGTCCAAGAGGTAGAGCGACTAATTTAAGTTGATAAAATGGTTGCTAATAATAGTAATACAAAAATAAGCAGCATTGGCGACTCAAACGCTAACCTAATCTTCAAGGGCTATCAGACATCCCCAAATTTATTTTAAAGGTATAACTCCCCAGGAGCAAAAAAAAAAAAAACGCCAGAACCCGCTAGGCAGTTGAAAACAGTACGTTTTCAGCCCATTAACCCTACAATAATAAGGTGCTATAACTGCAATTGTGTTGGCCACATAGCAAGAGAGTGCCACTACGTCACCAATCCCATACCAAGAAATGCTGTCAGTAATACGCAAAATTACGGTAACCATTTGTTCAGAAGAACAAATTTTAGCACCGGTCGTGCAATAGGCTATAGCCAGGGGGGATTGCGCCAATCAGTACCTTATAATGCGTACCAACCAAATTTGTATAGCCCTTTCCCCAAGAGGCAAATTAATTACCGGTTTGAAAACCCAAATACTCGCCAAGGCCAATATAATGCGAGAATGCAATATAAAAATCATGAAAATTTGCCAATGAGAAATGAAAATTTTACAAGCCAACGGCACTGGCAAACAGCGCCAGCAAATAGCACTGACACGAGACATCCACGTTACCATAATAATACATGGCAAAGACAGGCAGACTTAACTCTTTTAAACAGGTCTACGGAGACTGCTACGTCCAAATACATACTATCGTCACCGAGAAAAGAAATAAATTATCATGGAAACGCTTCAGGACTCTCAGAAATAGAAGTTGGAACCAAAGGGTATCAAGAATAATTAATAGGCCCAAAACAATGCTAGTGCCTTCTTGTAGTGATATTATTAAAAAGTTACCTATATTTAATGATTTTTGTGTATAAAACGTTTACTTTACGGCCTTGGTTGACAGTGGAGCTACTGTAAATATCATAAACTCTTGCGTATTTAATACGTTGCCTCTGCACATTAGGCGACAAAAGAACCCTAATAATCCCAATTTAACAAGTGTTACAGGCCATAAATTAAATGCAAAAGGGTCAATTTGCCTAAAAGTAAAAAGAGACAACAGAACCTTCATGACAAATTTTATTATATGTGATAATCTCCCATATGAAGCCATTATAGGGGCAAATTTTCTAAGGTCTAATAAAATACTATTAGACGTAGCCAACGAGAAGTTTGTATACCCAGCTAAGGTATACTGGGAAGAAATTTCTACCTTAAGAAATCGTAACAGAGGTTACGAAGATAACATAACAGTAAACAAAATTTCTAGTGGTATAATGTCGAAGTATTTTGAACCCCATGTCTCGCAAAGACATGGCATAATTGGAAATTTGTTCAATTATCCCGAAAGATATCGCAGAAATGAAGTAAATTTAAATAATAACAGTATTGAATCTGCGAAAATAAAAATAGGAGATATGCGACAGTACAGATCAAATGAAATTAAGAAAATAGTGGAATTGTGGAAAAACATAGTAAAACCGAACGTGACGCCACAAGATGCCGCAATGGCGCAGCATAGCGCCAGCATGAATCTAATAAACAATTAAAATGAAGAGAAATATTACGGATTTGCGATAAGGAAAACAAAAATCCCTCCCAAAACGATGCAAAAAATTCAAATATCACAAATGATCGAGCCAACAATTAGCAAATCAGAAATATGGTTTGCGACACCGTCTGAAATACCCGAAAATCTGTCATGCGAGGAACAGATTATATCTTATGACAAAGGGGAAGGTTTTATTTGGGTAACCAATAACCATGAAAACGATACAATTACAATTAAAAAGGGACTTGTTTAGTCCAAATCGAGGTTTTAACGGAAAATGATTTAAATACATGGGAAAATTCTAAAAGAAACCTAGTTAACGGTATTAAAACTTCAAATAACGAATATCCTTTGAATAAATCGCAATTTTTAAACAAATTTAAAATGGATCATATTACGTATATGTAACTTAATCAAAAATTATGATAATTATTATGTAATTTTATGGATTTATTTTCTGCATCTTAAGATGATATCGGGGTGATCCCATTTTACAAGAATTAAATTTTAATGACTGGTAATCCCGTAGCAAAACAGCCATATCGTGTGCCATATAGGCACAAAGAGTGGTTAAAAAATAAAATCCAAGAATTAGAAAGAAACGAAATTATACTCCCAAGTATAAGCCCGTATAGCGCACCAGTAATCCTAGTACCAAAAAATAATGGAGATCTTAGACTTGTTATAGATTATAGGGCTCTCAACAAACAAGTAGTTAGCGATAAATTTCCTCTACCAAGAATAGACGAAATTCTTGACTCAATTTCAAGCAAAAACAAAATTTTTACTTCTTTGGATCTTACCCAAGGCTACCACCAAGTGAAAATAGCCGAAAAGGATGTCCATAAAACTACATTTTCAGCATCCGAATATGGATCTTACGAATACTTAAGGGTACCATTTGGGCTTAAAACAAGTTCAAGCGCGTTATTCAGACCCCTATTGCACCTGTTGAGAGGATTAAGGAATATAATTCATTTTGTTGATGATATTATATGCGTGGGGGAAAACATTGAACTACACTTGGCAACTTTAGCTAAGGTGTTCGAGAAGTTCAGGCAAGGCAATTTAAAATGCCGGCCTGAGAAAGTAAATTCATTTCAATCCAAAATTAAATTTTTAGGAGTAGTAGTTACCCAGGGAGAGATATCCCCAGACCCTGATAAAATAAAATGTGTTGAAAACCTCAAGCCCCCCAGAACTATGAAAGAATTAAGGGGAATTTTAGGACTTACTGGCTACTTTAGAAAATGTGTACGCAATTATTCCCAAATTGCGAAACCCCTCACGGAATTAACCAAAGGAAACTCCCATAATGTTACCTGGTCCCAGGAAGCTCAAACTTCCCTAGACCAACTCAAGAAGGCACTCACTTCTGAACCAATTTTATCACTCCCTGATTTCGAAAACGGAAAATTCATCGTTACCACGGATGCTAGTTCAAAAGGCATTGGCGCTATCCTTTCGCAAACAATCCCAGTAGAAAACCCTAACCCTCTACAGGGAACACCCTAACAAATAGAAAAATTTATATGCTATTCAAGTAAACCTTTATTAAAGGGCGAAAGCAGCTATTCCGCCACAAACTTAGAATTATTATCTATTATTTACCACTTGGACAAATTTAGGCATTATTTAATTGGTAGAAAATTCATGTTACGAGCAGACCATAAAAGATCGCAGTACCTGTGCACATTTAAAAACCCAACGGCCATTCTATCTAGATGGATTATTAAAATCCAAGAACTATATTATGAATTTGAACATTTACAGGGAAAACAAAACGCAGCTTGCGACATTCTGAGTAGATATCCAGAAAATGATCAGTCGGAAGATGAAGAAAATGAAGTTAATGCTCTCAATGCTAAAAGCAAACATGGATGTAAGAAAAACAAAGTCAAAGACGCAGTAAAAGAAAATAAGATTAACTATTGTCCCTTGTCTTTGGAAAATATAAAAAGAAAGCAAAAAAAGGACGAAATGGGTGTAGCACTATTTGATTATTTTGTGAATGATGAGGCGTTACCTGATAAATTCAAAACTATTAGAAAAGAGATAGATAATTTTTTCTACGACCTTGATGAAGAAATAATGTGTAGAATTGTGACTGCTGAGACAAATATAAACCAAACGTCGATAATACCTGTGTTACCACAAAACTTGATAGGGCCTGCATTTGAATATTTTCATTCGGACACAGGTGGACATTTAGGAGTTGTGAAAACGTTCCATAAGTTAAAACAATACTTTTACGTACAATCGGCACTGACAAAACTTAAAGAATTTGTAAGTACATGCGAAGCATGTAATTTGAGAAAATTCCCCCCAGCTTATCCAACTCCCCCACTGGGCCGGGTCCCAGTAGCAAAGTACCCCTTCGAGATCATCTCATTTGACCTGTACGGGACAAATGGAGGCTTACCTGTTTCTAGCAGAGGCCATACGTGTATTCTTTCGGTTGTAGATAATTTTTCAGGATTTACTTTTGCAAAAGCTTTAAAAAATCAAGGTGCTTATGCCACAAGTAAGGAATTATAAAAATTTTTTTTAAAATTCGGCATTCATAACAAAATTTTTAGTGACAATAGGAGCAATTTTGTCGCACAGGTAAAAATAGATTTAATAAGTTTCCTTAACATTTAGACAATGGTAACGGTACCGTACCACCCACAAGCCAATGGAAAAATAGAAAACAGACATAAAATATTCTCGAACTTTAGCATTTTGTATAAGAAAGACAACCGGCGCGACGGTAACATGCTCTGAACTTCCTCAACCAACATTGTTAACACTGATTATTCCAAGACATCCAAAGAAAATACAGTCTATTTACTTTTTGGTCATGTTTTTAAAATTCCGTGCGAGGAAATTATTTAATCTTGGCAATATTATAACGACTCAGAAGATTATAAAAAAGAATTCATAAATAGGATGAGGAAAACTTATAAAATAGTTAGGCAAGAGTTGGAAAAATGTAAAATAAACCAAGAGCTAAGAAACCAACCCAAAGTTAAGGGGAATATAGATTTCAAAGTAGGAAACTTCGTTTACCTAAAGAACGAGGCAAAAACGGAAGGAAAAAAACTTTCAAACAAATATTCTGGACCGTACAGAATAGTCAAAAAGTACGATAATGAATATACCTTTAAAATGGAGAACCCCGATAGTGGAAAAACTTACAAGGCGCATGTTAGCCGAATAAAAAGAGCAAAATTTCCAGAGAGATGGATGTCACATCCCTCTTCTACTGATTCGTCAGATTCGGAAAATGAGACCCCTAGGTCAAGACTGGCAGAGCTAAAACCCTTTAATTTCAAACAAAATTATTTTGAAAATGAAAGTGATGAACAAAACTTTGAATAATTTTTAGCAATGTAAAATCTAGTTGTTCCTAAGAAAAAATCCCTAATACCAGGATTTTTTCCTGAAATAAAAACGCCAAAAAGTCCAAAAAGTTATTCATCGGCAAGCGCGGGAGATTTAGATTATACAATATCTCAAAAAACCCAATTCTTAACTGATAGACTTTAGACCCCATCTCTCCACAAAAGATTTCCAGATAATATGGTTTCCCTTACAACACCAATAGAAAGGCCCCTGTCATTACAGGAAGAATTAAACAGAGCTGTAGAAACCCCCGGTATTACTGCAAAGAAAACTTCTCCCAAACACTTAACTAAAAAAAACCTGCGAGAAGCTATGGATTTAACTAATTTCCCCATTAAAACGAGTCAAAGTACATTGCCCGGGAATAAAACTCCCAAGGATGACCAGCAAGGTCAACATCATGGTATAACTGTGTCCAAAGTCAAACCTAAAAAGTGGACTTCATGGAGGGAAACCTTTGTGCAAAAAATGCCCCATCCCCCTGAAGACATGGCCTTCAAACAATGGAGGAACCCCGCAAAAATTATTGATTTCTCCCAAAGCTCTCAAGAATCTTTCAAATCCCCCGAGTTGAGAACTCAAGGCGAGGACTTAGAGAATAAACCTTCTACTTCCAGAAGAGTAGAAATTTACGAAGGAAGAGCAGGTGACACCTCAAAAAGTGCCAACTCTAAAAGCTCTATTCCGGATTTGTCGGAAACCAATTCAGAAGAGTCTGATGGTGAATCAGACCAAATAGTAGCTAAAGAAATAGGGAAATCAAGGCCGACCTCAGCAGCCACACACGGTAAAAAAACGAAATTAAAAGCTCAAGAATTTTTTAAAAAACAAAAAAAAAATTTTGACATTATTTCGTTATACAAACCGAAAAAGAAAAAACCGCAATAAACTGAGTATAAAATAACGACACAGTCAGGTAGAACGGTTAAAAAACCTGACAGATGGAAATATCCCTAATTAATGAAAAGACAAACTTTAAATATATGAATTTAACACCATAATAAATTCAAAAGTGTGAAATTAAAGTTAACAACGTCAATATTAATTAAAAAAAAATATAAATAAAATAATACGCGGAAGGTAAAAACGTTGACTATAACAGAAAATAACCAACGGTAGGAAGCTAGTGGTCTACTGAAAACGACAACTCGTGTTGGACCACGTCTTGTGGGACGCCCGGGGAGGAACTCAAGGTCCCTGTTTTTTTTTTTTATTTTTTTTTTGTGTAAACGATCGTAGGAAGGGATATTTTTCAGTCCTTCAAGTGTAAGAAATTAGTATTTTTATGCCAACCAGGGCCATTCAAATCAATACCTAAAGGTTGAATAGAAACTTCTGTGAGATAGCTAAGTTTTAGTTTTTGGATCATAATGCTTTGAAAGAGAAACAGTGAGTTTACTTTCTTATAGCTCCGAGAAAAAAAAAAAAGCTTTTTAATTTCATTATATTATATCAATGACGTATGCTGTCCTAAAGCTCAGTGTTAAACATTACTTCCAAAGAGAAACAGAGACATTAATGTCTTTAGCTCCTTGGCAAAAAATTTAATTTCATTAGTTTATATCTATGACGTATACAATAACAGAGAGATCACTGTTCTATAGTTCGGTGACAAAAATGTTCTTTAATTTCATTGGTTTATCTATGAAATACCTTGTGCTAAAATTTATGTGACATATTTTCGTAAGTCAGTCACTTTATATCTTACCTATGATAACTCAGGTTCCCCTAATATTTTATATTAAAAAAAATTGACCCATGTCCTAACCAAGATGGATAGTATCCAAAACAAGATATTATCAGTACAGAAGCGTCTAATTATATGAAATATTTTATCTTAGTGCAGATTATGATTATTTTAGGCCTACCAGTTTAAATAAGCGCCAATAGCTTGCTTATTCATGTATTTCTAACTCGAGAACTATAATGTTTCTTACTCGAGCAATATATTTACCAATAGCAAACAATTTGTAATTATTATAAAACAAACTATTGGTACGTTTACATGTAGAATTTCACTGCGGATGTGAAATTATATCTCAATAATAATATGTAAAATTTTAAAACCAATTATCAGTTAAGATATATGGATTGAAACCCTTTGTATGTCCAATGGCGACTAAGTAAAACCCACAAGGAATTCCCTATTAATGTGAAGGTGTTTTTCGCTTAACAGATTCTAATAAGACTTTAATATAATATTTATTTATTAAGTGCTGAAGGATTTGCTCAAACAATAGCCTTCTAAAAAAAAGATATTGATGTCAGTTCTTCATTAGGCTTATATTCTTAGCCAAGCATCAACTGGAATATACGTGGACAAGCTTGGAACCCTGCATCTAATTACCTCATTCGAAAGGCGAATATGAGGCACCAATGTTGACTTGTAATTACGGAAAATCCAAGAGAAGAACACGGGGAAACAAAGAAGAACACCTCCGCTTTTCAGCGGTTAAATCCGGAACCCCATGAGAACGTCTAGGCCACGAAATAAGGAAGACAGCAGAAAACTAGTGGGTATAGAGTTCTCCACTAGTCCTTGCTATGTCTTGTTCCCTCATTGTAGTACTGTTTGCGTAAAACCATGTGGTTATGACACTGCAACATGCGTTTCTTAAACAATACGGACTTGCGTAAACAATGTAGGCATGAAAAATATTGTAAAAGTTAGACCTCAAACTTAATAATGTAGGGTAAATTATGTTTATTTAATATCGATATTTTCGTTATCAAAACAAATTTGAAGACATTTCTGTTTTAGATTTTCATTGAGAGTACTAATATTAGTGTATTTATTTAATTCTGTCTCATAGCTAAGAAATTATAACCCAATTAATGCGTGAATTATTGTATGTATATTTACTTCAAAGAACATGTGATTCTGCCGCGCTGTTTTTATTACAGGAAAGTAAATGGACACTTTGGTCATTGAGTATTACAATAAGCTGCCCAGTACAGATACGACCCAGTAACATCTATTTTCATCATATCTCAACCAACGAAGAGTACTCACCATGACTCCAAGCAACTTCATCCCAGCTTCGTCTGTGAAAACAACAGTTGCCTTCGATCGTCGTTTCTTCGACTATGAACCATATTACATATCAGGTAATACTATATTTGAACCTCAGTATCAAGTGCTTTAACGAACTATATAATCACATAAATGCTGATAACCCCATCGATCAGAACAAGATAAACGATATTTAACGATATTTGAAGTTAAAAGATACTTAAAGACATTAGAAGATATTTGAAACTGAAGTTAGAAACAATTTGAAGTTTAATTCTGAGAACCCCATCGATCAGTACAAGACAAACGATATTTAGCGATATTCGAAGTTGAAAGATACTTAAATACATTTGAAGATATTTGAAGACGAAATTAAAGACAATTTGAAGTTTAATTCTGAGAACTCCATCGATCAGCACCCGATAGACGATATTTGAAGTCAAATGACACTTAAAGACAATTGAAGATATTTGAAGCAGAAATTAAAGAAAATTTGAACTTTGTCTCTAATAACACCATCAAGCAGTACAAGATAAACGATATTTAACAATATTTGAAGTTAGATGATAGTTGAAGAGGTTCGAAGTTGAATTTAAAGACAATATATTAAGAAAGTCACTATAATATGACGACAACCCGTTTCAAAAGGCACAAATGAACAATTTTACGCGAGAATACATTCTCTATGTGCCTCAAAAATCCTAAAAATGATACGCTGAGAAGAAAAACACCAACACCTGTAGTGGGAAGAATCATTTCCCAGTTGACTATTAGAACGATATTTAACGGTCATTTTCCAGTTGACTATTAGGGAAAACTTACCGTGTGAAGACAACTAGACTCAAACAGTTCCATGAAGAAACCATAACATAAGTGCTTCGAAATTTTTGCCACGACAAAAGGAGTGAAGGACGGTAATTTACAACAGAAGGGTGTAGTACACTAAGGACACGAAATGTGACGAATAGATGTGAAGCTACATGTGTTACTTCCTAATAGCTTTGACAATGCAAAAATCTCAATAGTGAAAGTGTTTTAATGTCATCTGTGAATATGATGATCCAAATATTGTATGTTATAAATCATTTATGTATGTACCAAAAGTAGAATTAGGTGTAATATTATTATGTTATTCATTTAACGTTGTGCAGATAGTATGTAGTACGTCATATAGACAGCAAATCTTTAATATAGTAGCTAACCTAGAACCAAAAATAATCTGAGTCCGGTAGATGAATTTTAGATAGGGATGTAGAATAAAATAAGAAAAATAATTGAAAAATTTTAAAACTCCTAATGGGCAATAACTAATGACGGGACGTCATTATTTCTTGGGAAGGGTGATATGTACCATAAGTAAGATGTGATGTATTTGAAATACCAAAATAAAGGTCCTTTCTAAAGATAATTCCGATTCCTTATAATTAAGCTAAATATATTCGCAAAAATTAAAAGTCCTTAATCATCAAAAAGAGAAATTGCATTTCTAGCTTCAGTCAGACAACGGCGCTAGTCGTTCGAATTTCGCTAAGATAATTGTAGCAAAAAAATGCAATGCATAAAATTTCCAAGGAAGTTTAAAAAGCAAAAGACTGTGTGAACTCCTGAGTCATCTGAAATATCTTTAAGAGATTATTGGTCAAGGATTCGCGTCCTTGCTGCACGTGAGCCAATGGCAGGCAGTCCCTAGAGTGCAGGACAAAAGAACTGCGTGTAGGATTGGGGCAAATGTGTTTTTTGATTTGAATGTAAAATCAGACTTGAAACGATTAGTACGAAATTATTTTGGTCACCGTTATTTGTCATAGAAGTGACCTGTTGCTGTACAACTAAGCATGTAAGTTCAATAAATCTATTGTCTTTTTACATGTGTTTATTTCTCTTGTATGTCTGAGTCTAGTCCGATAATAGGTAATTAGTTCGCCAGTCTCCAAGGTAAATGCTCCCAAAGGAATCTGATCTCCAGATAGCTCAAGAAAGAAGAAGCCACATTTGTATGTCTACATGTTCAATTTTCTCTCATTAATTGAGAGCGGTGTTAGCCTAGTTGACACAATCTCCAGCGCTATAAGTGGCGCTATAGGAGAAATTTCTATCACCACAGTAGCGAATCTTCCCATTACCACAATATAAAATCTTTTATCGCTACACATACTTTAGCCTGTAGACCCATCCCTGACAGTTTCATTTTCCTAACCCAATCCCTTTCCAAGATTTCCAAAAGTAGCTAAAGTAGAATTGGTACTGTTTTATTAGCTGTAAGCCACGCCTGCTAAGTCTAGTGCCACATTCTAGGAATGGTTGTTTCTTTGATTTAGTTTTTTCATTGTGTGAACTAATAAAAATATAGGTGTTATTATAAAAAAAAAATGTGTTTATCATCCAATCTACTATAACTACATAAAAATTTCTCTTATTTCAGGTAGTCTTATTGGAAGAAGGAACTAACTGTTAGAGCCCAGTTGGTACCACCAAAAATCTATTGTTCAATGAGAAAAGCGCTGCTGTATTTAAAACTGAACAAACAGAGCATATTACATCTACGAAAGTAAAAGGAACTCAATATGAATTGGTGGTATTGGTGCAGTCTCCAGGGCTTTTTGATTTCAGTTTTAATTGTTGGCGCCATAGTTTTCTCCTATTTTGAAGCACCAAAAGAAATTGAGGTTAGAACAAGTCAGCTTATGTTGGCCATAGATGTAGTCGGTAAGTAGGACATACAATATGTTTATATTTAGATAATATATTTAGGTAGCATATTAGGTAGTATATGTTTATGTAATATGTTTTGACATATAATAAAGTACTAGCATGCAGAAGGCGACCTCGTGAGCTGTGTAAATAAACAAAAATGTCAGAGGTCACATATTTTTTTCTTTATTTAACATCTTAAAGATCTAATATCATCCATTTTCACATTCAACCCCCCCCCCCCCATAGTGCTATTAGAAAACTAAGGGAGGTCAATGAATTTTCTGCATATATTAGACATAAATTACTACGTGTATGAAATATATGAGAAATTCTAAAGAAAACTCTTGTGAATGTTGCAGTGATTTTCTGTCGCATTCACACAAAGAATTTTCAACTTCAAATTAGAAAGTATGTTTTTTTTTCATTTGACTTGTTGGATTTAAACATTTTAGGATATTTTGCCCCTGTTTGTGATTACTGTTTCTGTATTTAAATTTTTCGCCAACTCTCAGGTATAAAATTTTGATCAAAGCCCATTTTTTAAGACCAAATGATTTCGATCGTTTGTCCGATTGCGATACAGATTATTTCGATACGATACAGATTGCGATACGATTGCGATTGCGATACAGGTTATTTCAAACTTCTTCACCGATTAAAAAAACTTTCGCAGTTCAAGCAGGGCTGCCACCCGGTAAAAAAAAATCACTAGATTTTAGTGACTTTTTGGTTGATGTAGTGATTCTTCAATAAACTAGTGATTTATGTGCTGATCTAGTGATTTTTTTTCTGTAGGCAATGTAAAAATCACTAGAAATAGTGATAAATCACTAGGGGTGGCAACCCTGAGTTCAAGTGAAATTATTCAATAAATTGATAATTCAAAAATCTTCCGCTATTCGTGTAAAACTGTCAGCTTCAGAGTACCCACTATTCAAGCATAAATAGTTGTTTATGCAACACTAAACATCATAAAATCAAAGTCAACACACTAGCCGTGAATTGGTAAAGTGTGAAGGACCTGGCATGTATTTTTTTCCGGCCATTTTGTACAGAAAAAAGTGTTTGTGGAAAGAGTTGCTAATGCAACAATAAGTATCATAAAATCAGAGTGATGCACTAGACGTGACTTTTTAAAGATTAAAGAACCTGGTAGATATTTTTTTTCCAGGCAAGTTTGTATGGAAGGGGTGGTTGTAGAAACTTATCAAGGGGCTCATTCGGCTGAAATTCGAAAGTTCTAGCACTCTTTCAAGATTCAAGATTATTGGACGGTAACCATCTTTCCTCCTGTACCATTTGTGGCACAGACACTCCTTATCTCCCCATCAGTGGCATTGTTGGGGGATCAGTCGCCCCTCTCAATAATTTGGAGATAAAAATTGTTATATAGCCCATGTTCCTTGACTCTCTGGATGTGGAATCCTCTTGCCCCCAGTAAAATGCTGGAGCTACGCCCCTACTCCCCATGATAATGGATCACAGTCTCTAGATGGTCATTTTACTCACAGTAATTGAAAGGTCAAAAGAATATGCCTTCGTGTATGTCACAATTCATGCAACAGGCAAGGGGCTAAAATTATGCAAATTGCCCAATGTTTACACATAATCATTGGAAAACAAACGAGTTTTTTCCATATAGCGGAAAAGAATTAGGGCCCGTGTTGATTCAGACTGTCTAAGCAGCCTGAAACATTCTACCGATCGTTCCTTGTGCCAAAGGGATCATATGTTAGTAGTGTGCTATATATAGACGTGAGTGGCACACCAAATATGGGAGACTATTGGACTCCGACCGAAACACCATTTATTCCGACCATGTATATCTTTACATGCGAACGGCACTCCAAATATGGGTCACTAAAAATAACCGTAGACACTCCGACCAGAAATAGTTTGCATTACAAAGGATACATAGATATTGTTCCTTTCAGGAATTATTCTATTTCTTAAAATTGGGCGTGATTGTCTCTTACTGGGTTGCTAGCTACCGCTGCAACCTGGAGATGTCAGTTGCAACTGGGGTTCGTTCTATGCTATATGATTACAGACCGGAAAAAGCCGACGGCTTTTCTTTCTTGAAATAGTAAAAAACGAACCTCAAACAATCAAGTGGCTAACCAAGTCCAATTTAGATGATGGTTTCTTATTCCAATGATCGTCATTTAATGTAATTAATAAAAATTGTTTGTAAATAAACGATTAAAATTATTGCTCAGATACCATAAATATTTTTGCAGTTTACATAATAACTTTAGTTACAATAAGGACCGAAGTCTATCTTATAGTAACTGATGCAACAGGGAAAAGAAAAAGAGGTCTGTGGTATATATTACGTCATACTTACTTACAGTTCGTTACCACGAACTGTTTGATACATATGTTCCAGGTTGCAGCGGTAGCTAGCAACCTAGTAAGAGATGACCACGTCCAATGTTTATAAATACAATAACCCATAACTCCTAAAAATACAGTCAGATCAAAACAAAAAAGTACACCATTAGAACCGCCATGTTCGAAACCCCTATATAGGAGACTTTCTGTCCCTTGGCTTGATGAGCAAGGGAAATATATTGACTTGAAAATCAAGAAAAGTGGCAACTACTACAGCATTCTGCCTAAACATCATCATTTTTTTTTCTTCTTCTTTTTCTTCTTCTTTTTCTTTTTCTGGTCCACAGATAGCTTGGCACTGGAACATCGTATTAAATAAAGGATCGATATCATAATTGAATTGTATTCTAGATATAGGAGTTATGACATATTTTATTTTTTAATGTGGGGTATGATCGTCTCTTACAAGGTAACAGACCTAGTAAGAGACGGTCTCTTACTAGGCACCTAGCTAGCAACTAGGTTGGTAGCTACTGCTGCAACCTGGATAAAATTTCAGTTACCATGGGTAAGAGTTCGTTGTTGACTATAAAGCTTTTCAAAAGGTACTTGTCTTATATTTACTTTCAGGTAGGCTACTATATGCCATAGTTAGTTCTTTACTTGGTTTCAAATATCTCTTCATCCTTAACACTGATGTCCCCAGTTATATTCCTTTACGTAAACCATAGACTACTTATCGTTCTTTGCTATAATTCTTTACCATGAACTAGCTAGCTATCGCTGCAACCCGGATCTTCACTAGAAAATTTATCCTTTACTATGAACAACAGTTCGTTCTTTAATATAATTAATTAAAAAAAACTTTCCGAAAAAGTAAGTTTTTCAAAGGAAAGTAAAGGCCATTTTAAACTTAAGCTCAGCAGATACAAATACCTTTTAAAATTCAAACTCAAAACGACCAGAAATTACTATTAAAACATAAATGAAATCCAAAACGAACAGAAATTAAATAAACAATTGTAGCAAAAACATACTACAAGTAATGAATAAATAGATCTTAAAGCGAGTAATGCTTAGATTGAATATGAAAATCAAGCTGAAGACGAAAAAAATATTTTCCTAATGAAGTACAAATGAAACTTAAAACGAACAGAAATTAAATAAAAAATCAATGCAAACAAACATACAATAGATATTAATGTAAATTAATAAATAAATCTTAAAACGAGTGAAACCTCAATTGAATATGCAAATTAAGCTTGAAAGAAACAAAAATCACCGCAAACAAGAGCTTGGGTATGAACTCCTTCTCTCACTGTAAAAGTCTAAAACCTACTGCGTCATTGGCGCTTTACTGAAAACCAATTTTGTGACAAATATTTTCTTTTGTACTTATCTCTGAAAATAGACATTAAAATTATAGTAATATTTTGAACTGATGAGCTTTCAGCAATTAATATCATTATGCATCAAATATTCAGTTTAATTTATTAGCTCTTTTTAAAGTTGTTAAAGACGAATATAGTCTCCCTACAAACAAGTGATTGAATACTGCCTCCTTTCCTAACTGTAAATAAAAACCAAAAGCTTTCTGCGACATTGGCGCTTATCTGAAAACGGATTTTATCACAAATTCTTTCTTTTCCAATTTTTACAGCATTGAAAGTGAAATTATATTTATAGTGAAATAAAGTATTGAACCGATGGATTTTTCAACAATTAATATAACTACACATCGAATATTCAATTTGATGTTGTTAATACTTTCCAAGACTGTCCAAGACGCATATAGTTTTCAGTAAAGCGCCAATGACGCAGTAGGTTTTAGACTCTTACAGTGAGAGAAGGAGTTCATACCCAAACTCTTGTTTGTGGTGATTTTTGTTTGTGTCAACCTCGGAGGTCTTATTATGTGATGTTTGAACTATTTTTAACAAAATTGCTATCTCAAAATTTTCATCGGATGGGTTTGGGGAAAAAGGGCGTGGGGGGACTAGATTCAGCTTCTGTCTCTTTTGACTCTTTAAAAGTGAATTAGAAATTTCTATTTTCAATCAAATGAGCCCTCTCTAAAGTTTATACGAGTATCCCTTCTATTAAAACCATATAAATCCACAGAGTATTACTTACAACCCCTGTCCCTCGGCCCTGGGAGGTTGTGTCAACCCTGCAGTTTCAATATCTGATGGTTGAACTATTTTTAACAAAATAGTCACCTGAAATTTTTATCGGATGGGTTTATCCATCCGATATGCCCAAAAGCGTGGAGGGTGGGAGGGAATAGTGGCCCTCCGATCGTTTTCACTCTGAGAAAATGAACTACAACTTTTAATTTCCATTCAAATTAACCCTATCTGAAGTTTATACGAGTATACCTTCCATAAGAACCACCATATATGCCCCCCGGAGCAATACTTACACCGCCTGCCCCGGCCCTGGGGGGGGGGGGGTTGTGTCGACACAGGAGTTTTTCTTATTTGAGCTTTGAATTATTTTTTAAAAAATTACCATACGTAAAGCAGTTTTGTTATATGATCTTTGAACTATTTTTAACTAAATGGCTACCTCAAATTTTTTATCCCATGTATTTCGGGGAAAACGGCTTGGGCGGCCAGTTGCCCTCTGATCACTTTTGACTCTTAAAAAGTGCTGAATTTCAATATCCAATCAAATGATAGTGAATTGGTATTGTTTTATTAGCTGCAAGCCACGCAAGGTAGATGATAAAAGAAACTAGTCAAACAGGTTCTCTCAATGGAGAAAGGCACCTAGCTAGCAACTAGGTTGCTAGCAACTAGGTTGCTAGCTACCGCTGCAACCTGGATAAAATTTCAGTTACCATGGGTAAGAGTTCGTTGTTGACTATAAAGCTTTTCAAAAGGTACTTGTCTTATATTTACTTTCAGGTAGGCTACTATATGCCATAGTTAGTTCTTTACTTGGTTTCAAATATCTCTTCATCCTTAACACTGATGTCCCCAGTTATATTCCTTTACGTAACCATAGACTTCTTATCGTTCTTTGCTATAATTCTTTACCATGAACTAGCTAGCTATCGCTGCAACCCGGATCTTCACTAGAAAATTTATCCTTTACTATGAACAACAGTTCGTTCTTTAATATAATTAATTAAAAAAAACTTTCCGAAAAAGTAATTTTTTCAAAGGAAAGTAAAGGCCATTTTAAACTTAAGCTCAGAAGATACAAATACCGTTTAAAATTCAAACTCGAAACGACCAGAAACTACTATTAAAGAATGAATGAAATCGAAAACGAACATAAATTAAATAAACAATTATAGCAAAAACATACAACAAGTAATGAAACAAATGAATAAATAGATCTTAAGGGAAGTAATGCTTAAATTGAATATAAAAATCAATCTTAAGAAGAAAAAAATATTTTCCTATTGAAGTACAAATGAAACTTAAAACGAACAGAAATTAAATAAACAATCAATGCAAACAAACACACAAAAGATATTAATGTAAATTAATAAATAAATCTTAAAACGAGTGCAACCTCAATTGAATATGCAAATTAAGCTTGAAAGAAACAAAAATCACCGCAAACAAGAGCTTGGGTATGAACTCCTTCTCTCACTGTAAAAGTCTAAGACTTACTGCGTCATTGGCGCTTTACTGAAAACCAATTTTGTGACAAATATTTTCTTTTGTACTTGTCTCTGAAAATAAACATTAAAATTATAGTAATATTTTGAACTGATGAGCTTTCAGCAATTAATATCATTATACAGCCAATATTCAGTTTAATTTATAAGGTCTTTTTAAAGTTGTTAATGACAAATATAGTTTCCCTACAAACAAGTGATTGGATACTGCCTCCTTTCCTAAATGTAAATAAAAACCAAAAGCCTACTGCGTCATTGGCGCTTAACTGAAAACGGATTATATTACAAATACTCTCTTTTCCAGTTCTTACAGCATTGAAAATAAAAATACAATTACAGCTAAATAAATTCTTGAACTGATGGATCTTTCAACAATTTATATAATTATACATCATATGTTCAATTTGATGTTGTTAATACTTTCCAAGACTGTCCAAAACTCATATAGTTTTCAGTAAAGCGCCAATGACGCAGTAGGTTTTAGACTCTTACAGTGAGAGAAGGAGGTCATACCCAAACTCTTGTTTGTGGTGATTTTTGTTTGTGTCAACCTCGGAGTTTTTATTATCTGATGTTAGAACTATTTTTAACAAAATTATTATCTCAACATTTTTATCGGATGGCTTTGGGGAAAAAGGGCGTGGGGGGACTACACTATTCTTCTGTTTATTTTGACTACTTAAAAGCGAGCTGTAACTTTTTGCTTTCAATCAAATGAGCCGTCTCTGAAGATTATACGAGCATCCCTTCTATTAAAACCATATAAATCCACAGAGTATTACTTACAACCCCTGTCCCTCGGCCCTGGGAGGTTGTGTTAACCCTGGAGTTTCAATATCTGATGGTTGAACTATTTTTAACAAAATAGTCACCTGAAATTTTTATCGGATGGGTTTATCCATCCGATATGCCCAAAGGCGTGGAGGGTGGGAGGGGATAGTGGCCCTCCGATCGTTTTCACTCTGAGAAAATGAACTACAACTTTTAATTTCCATTCAAATGAACCCTCTCTGAAGTTTATACGAGTATACCTTCCATAAGACCCACCATATATGCCCCCCAGAGCAATACTTACAACGCCTGCCCCGGCCCTGGGGGGGTTGTGTATACACAGGAGTTTTTTTTATCTGAGCTTTGAATTATTTTTTTAAAAATGACCATACGTAAAGCAGTTTTGTTATATGATCTTTGAACTATTTTTAACTAAATGGCTACCTCACATTTTTTATCCCATGTATTTGGGGGAAAAGGGCTTGGGGGGCAAGTTGCCCTCTGATCACTTTTGACTCTTAAAAAGGGCTGGATTTCAATATCCAATCAAATGATCCCTCTCTGAAGTTTATACGAGCATCCCTTTCATACGAACAATATATGCCCCAGGGCATAACTTACAACACTTGCCCCCGGGCCCTGGGGCGCTGTGACGACACCTGAGTTTTGTTATCTGACTTTTGAGAAATTTTTAACTTAATGACTATCTCAAAATTTTTATTGGATGCATTTGGGGAAAAGGGGCCGTCGGGGGCAAGTTGCCCTCCAATATCTTTTGACTCGGAAAAACTTAACAAGAACTTTCAATTTCCAATCAAATGAGCCATCTCTGAATTTTTCACGAACGTCCCTTCAATAAGAACCATATATTCCCCAAGGGCATAACTTACAACACCCGCCCTCGGGCCCAGGGGGGCTGTTATGACCCCTGAGTTTTCGTAATATGGTCTTTGAACTATTTTAAAAAAAGCTATCTCAAGGTTCTTATCGGATGGGTTTGAGGAGAAAAGGAAGGGGAGGGGAGGGGGCTAAGTGCCCGCCAATCTCTTTTGACTCTTAAAAACTGAACTAGAACTTTCAATGTACAGTGAAATGATCACTTTTTGAAATTATTACGAGCATCCCTTCCATAAGACCCATATATACCCCCAGGGTATAACTGACAACGCCTGTTCCCGGGTCCTGGTGGGTTGTGTCACCACCAGAATTTTTGTTATATAATCTTTGAACTATTTTGAACAAAATAGCTATCTTAAAATTTTTATTGGATGCATTTGATAAAATAGGGTTTAGGGGGGGGGGGAAGCTGGTTACCTTTTGACGCTTAAAAAGTGAACTAGAACTTTCAATTTCCAATCAAATGAGCCATCTCTGAAGTTTATACGACAATGTTGTCTATAAAAGACCTTATATGCCCCCAGGATATAACTTACAACCCTTGCCCTGACGGCAGTGGGGGAGTTGTCATCCTCAAAGACCTAATTTCCAGAACTTAAGACTACTTTAAATAAAATGGGCGTCTCAAAATTTTGATTGGATGTGTTGGGGGAAAAGGTGGGCGTGAGAGGGGGGTTAGTTGCCCTCAAATCACTTTCGACTATTAAAAAGGGACTAGCCCTTTGCATTTCTAATTTTTGAAGTTTCTACTACACCGCCTTCTATAAAAACCTTATATGCCCGCAGGGTATAACCTAAAACCCTTGCCTTGAGGGTTGTGGGGGAGTGTCCTCCTCCAAAACATATTTTCTAATTTGAAATCAACTACGCTGAACAAAATGGCTATCTCAAAATTTTGATTTGATGTGTTTGGGGGACGCCTGGGCGTGGGGGGGGGGCTAGGTGCCCTCCAATCATTTTCGACTATTAAAAAGGGCACTAGCCCTTTGAATTTCTAATCAAATGAGCCTTTTTGAAGTTTCTACGACAACGCCTTCTATAAAAACCGTATATGCCCCAGGGCATAACTTAAAAGCCTTTCCCTGAGGGTTGTGGGGGATTGGATTTCAAAAATATATTTTCTATCTGCAAATCAACTACGCTGAATAAAATGGCTATCTCAAAATTTTGATTGGATGTGCTTGGGGGAATGATGGGCGTGGGGGGGGGGCTAGTTGCCCTCCAATCACTTTCAACTATTAATAAAGGGACTAGTCCTTTGAATTTCCAATCCAATGAGCATTTTTTGAAGTTTCTATGACAACGCCTTCTATAAAAACCTTATATGCCCCCAGGGCATAACTTAAAACCCTTGCCCTGAGGGTTGTGGGGGAGTGTCCTCTTCAAAAACATATTTTCTATCTGAAAATCAACTACGTTGAACAAAATGACTATCTCATAATTTTGATTGGATGTGTTTGGGGGAATGATAGGCGTTGGGAGGGGGGTAGTTGCCCTCCAATCACTTTCGACTATCAAAAAGGGCACTAGTCCTTTGAATTTCCAATTGAATGAGCCTGTTTTGAAGTTTCTACAACAACCCCTTCTATAAGAACCTTATATGCCCCCAGGGCATAACTTAAAACTCTTGCCCTGAGGGTTATGGGGGAGTGTTCTCCTCAAAAATATATTTTCTATCTGGAAATCAACTGCGCTGAACAAAATGGCTATCTCAAAATTTTGATTGGATTTGTTAGGCGGAATGATGGGCGTGAGACGGGGGGCTAGTTGCCCTCCAATCATTTTCGACTATCAAAAAGGACACTAGAACTCTCCATTTTCAATCGAATGAGCCCCCTTTGAAGTTTCTGCGAAGACCCCTTCGGTATGAAGTGCCTCTGGGGAAAAAAAATAATTTAGTCCCTAAACGAAGAACCTTACACAACTGTTTAATAGCACATGCGTTCCTCCCAGCCATCCGCTCTATTAACCAGCATTCGCTCCCAAACACTCGTCCAAAACATTCATTCCGCAACTCAGACAGCTCTTCACACTCGGATAAAAAATGAAATAAGTTTTCATTCACCAATCCACACATTGGGCAAAAATAAGGGCCAGCCTAAACTTTCCCAAAAATTTCCTTCTCTCACCTAAGGCCAAACTATCCCCTCTTACCAACAACAAATTCTTCAAATCCTCTATATTCAACCCAAATTTAAGATAAACCTCCTCCCCCCAACCGTCTTTGGCTTGGGAGTAAAACCTCAAAGCCATAAATTGGTCCTTATGAGCTTGCCACTCTTGGATTTCTTGGTCCTTTAGGGTTCTCTGAACTTCCTTTCATACTGACACGCTTTCCTCCATAGGGCCTTTTCCTTCGTTCCACATCTCCGAAAGGCCACAAAGGTCCAGTATTTTCTTAACCTGATTTGACTATGAATCACGTCTACCATCCTTCAAGCTCTCCAAATAAGCTGCCTTAAGAAGCCGAACTCCAGCTAGCCTAATTATCTTCTCCCAGAATTTTATCATTCTAACCAATCTAACACTCCTTAAAGAAAAAAAGCCCCAAATCTCCTTTTCGTACCACTGAAATTAATGAATCCTTCAAGCCTAGAATTTTCTTAAAATATCGTAGCTGAACTATTTCAAGCTTAGCTCCTTCAGCAAAACCTAAAACCTCAGAGCCACAATGTAGACTAGAAGCTACCTTTGTCTGAAAAACTCTTTTCTGGATCCTCATGTCAGCTAGCTGATTTAAATTATTTCTAAAAGGCATATTTATTAGCCTATTACCCCTTAAATTACAATCTTCTACATGCCTAGACATCCCCCTTAAAGCACTAAACTTAACACCCAAAAAAACCAATTCATCATTAACCTCTAAAACCTTTCCTCCAAAATTAAAATGAACCTCTAAATCAACATCTCCTTTACTCCTAAATACTAATACTACTGATTTCTTAGCGTTCAACTCTAACTCATTCTTTTTTAAAAAAAATTTTATTATATCTAATTGCTTCTGAAGGTTCTCTCTGCTATCCGCCACTAGAGCTATATCATCCACGAATAACATGCATGATAGCCTAAGCCAATCCAAAGATACATAAGGGGCTCCTTTATTTTTCATAAACCTATCTAAATCATTAACAAACAAGGAGAAGAGGTTAGGAGATAATGTACATCTTTGTTTTACACCCAAATGAGATGTGACCAGCCTAGAAAAATTTCCCATAACTCTCATAAAAAACTTCACCCTCTGATAGATATCTGCTATTATCGCTGCAAAACATGAAGGCAAGGCTATTTCTAACAAACTTTCAGTTAACAACGTCCTATTTAGTGAGTCAAAAGCACTTTTAAGGTCTAAAAAGGCTACGAATAGCCGATCATTTTTCCCTCTAGCATATTTCCTTCTCAATGCATCCAAGGTAAAAATATGGTCAACAGTGCTGAATATCGATCTCAATCCCGCTCGTATCGGGCTAAGTACTTCCTCCTTATCTAACCAATCTCTTTTCCTAAATTCCAGAACCTTACAAAACAATTTACTTACCACATTCCCCATAAAGATAGACCTAAAGTTTTCATGTAACTTCCTATTACCTATATTGGTCCTTCCTATATTGGTCCTTCATGTAAAAATAGGAAAAAGCCTACGGCTTTTTTAATGTAATTACTCTAACTGTTATCGGTCTGATCTGATCTGTTCTCGGTCTGATCTAATCTGTTCTTTGTTTAGTGTGAAGTTACAAACAGGAAAAAGCCTATGGCTTTTTCTTAATTGGAATAGTAAGAGACGACCTGGCTACACCCTACGATTATGACGTCATTGATCAACTTTTAACATTAAATATGCAGTTTTTCGTAAAAAAATTTATTCTATTTTGAAAATAATTTGTTTTAATTACAAAAGGTTTTCAACCCCATCAATTTCCTTTAAATTGAGCCATTGAACAACTCTCTACGATGTTCCAGTGCTAAGCTATCTGTGGAAGAAAAAAAAGAAAAAAAAGATGCCGTTTAGGTAGAATGCTGTAGTAGCTGCGACTTTTCTTGATTTTCAAGCAAATATATTTCCCTTGTTGTTGAAGTCAAGGGACAGAAAGTTTCCTATATAGGTGTTTCGGACAAGGCAGTTCTAAAGGTGTACTTTTTGTTTTGATCTGACTCTTTTTTTTACGAGTTATGGGTATTTATATTTCTTAACATTGGACGTGATCGTCTCTTACTAGGTAGCTAACTACCGCTGCAACCCGAATTTGACCTACATGCAGAGATGTGTTAGAATTCTGTCATTTTTGTCGCCTAATTCTTGCATTGACATTAATATCAGGACAAATCCAAATGACAATAATATAAATAAGTTTTTTTTTATTTGGATTGAACGAAACCGGTAAAAGGTTGAAATTTTAATTGCTTACCAACTAAAGCTAAATCTGAAGAAATGCTGACTCCCTAAGACATACATCTTTTCTCTTTTTTTGGAGGGATGTAGCTTATCTGGGGGATTGTGTCCACCCTAAAGATATTGTTATATGATTTTTGGACTATTGGTAACAAAATCACTATCTTGCAATTTCAATTGAATCCGTTTTGGGAAAAGAGGATGTCAGGGGAGGGGCTAGTTGCTACTCATTAGGTTTGACTCTTAAAATGGAACTAGAACTATACATCTCCAGGTAAATAAGCCTCTTCTAAAGTTAACACGACCACCCCTGCCATAAAAACCTTATATGCCCCTGGGGCATAACTTACAACCCTTACCCCCAGACTCTGGGGGATTCTGTCACCCCCAAAGGCTTTATTAATTTATCTTTGGACTATTTTGAACAAATGGCTATCTCAAAATTTTATTGGATGATTGTGCGGAAAATACAACTTGGGAGGGGGTGGCTGCCCTTGATAAATTTGACTCTTAAAAAGGGTGCTGGAACATCTCATTTCCAATCCATAGAGTCCTCTACTGAGTCTATACGACTACCCTTTCCATAAAAACCTTATATGCCCTCAGGGCATAAGATACAACCCTTGCGCAGAGGGCTGGAGGGGGGGGGGGGTTGTCATCCTCAAAGACAAAATTTCCAGATCTTTCAATTACGCTGAACAAAATGGCTATCTCAAAATTTTGATTATATATGTTTTGGAAATTGATGGGCGTGGGGGGGGGGGCTTGTTGCTCTCCAAAAAGCTTTTGCCTATTAAGAAGGGCACCAGCCCTTTCAATTTCCAATCGAATGAGCCTTTTTAGAAGTTTTTACGACAACAAATGACCATCTCAAAATTTCTGTCAGATTCATTTCGTGAAAATACGAGGTATTGGGCGGGGGTATCCATCCTCTGATCACTTTGAATCTTAAACAGGGTACTAGAACTTCTGCTTACCAATCCAATGAGCCCCCTCCAAAGCTAATACGACTACCCTTTCTATAAAAACCTTATATGCTCCCAGGCATATAACCCTTGCCCTGAGGGCTGTGGGGGTGTTGTCATATTCAAAGACATAATTTCTTAAACTTCAAATTTTGCTGAACAAAATGGCTATCTCAAAATTTTTATTGGATGTGTTTGGGGGAATTGTGGGCATAGGAAGGGGGTTAACTGCCCTCCAATCACTTTTGACTATTAAAAAAGGCACTAGCCCTTTCAATTTCCAATCGAATTAGCCCTTTTCAAAATTTCTACGATAACTTCTTCGATACAAAGCGCCCTGGTCTAAAACAAAACAAGCCAAAAAAAAATAAAAATAATACATTGTTCACACATCGCAGTTTGCTTAGGCAGTACTATTGTGCTGCATGTGATATTATTTGGTATCTATTCAGGGAATACAGATATAGCTTTAGATGAAACTTCTACGTATCAGCTCGGCACCTGGTCGCGTACCAGCTGCCTACCTGCTCACGTATTAGAATTCTTTTTCTATATTATTTAGTATCTATTCAGGGAATGCATATATAGTTTTAGGTGACTACTCCACATATCAGCTCGATTGTAGTTTATTTCTAACTTTCAGAGACGTTTCTACTCCAAAATTCATCAAAATACAGAACAAAAGAGGAAAGATACCAGCTCTTGGAAGACCTTCTCTCAACCTGCAACTTACCAGAGATATCTGAGGTTAGTAAGGCAGATGAATATGTAATGCCTGTAAAATGGAAGTTGGAAAATTCAGTACTATTTTGTTTCACCATAGTGACAACAATTGGTAAGTTTTCAGTGTTACCTGTTTCGTTTCTAATGAAGGGCGTCATTTATCAGAGTTAAAGGTATTATGTTACCCTTCCTAGTTGTCAGCTAATGGTAAAAAAAAAACTTTAAAAATTGACTTGAATTGAAAAGGAACGTTCTTAAATATCATGAAAATGTAGCATAGAGAATTATCTTTAAAAAAAAAACCTTGTAAAATCCATGATCTAGAACGGTAGCAAAAGACCTTAAGCCCAGATGTGAAGATTGTAGGATTTTGGGAATAGGACAATTACTGTGTTTTCTTATACTAATCCGGATTTTATTTTACAATTTTTTTCAGTAAAGATTGGAATCAGCCACAATAATGAATGTGAAGCAACAATTATTCGTCTGGTGGATTAGCCTCTTCCGCTCGAAAGTGCCTGGATACACGTAAGACGGACAATATATATTTCATACCAAGTAGCCAACAAAATCTTTTGAGGGGTGAGGGTGACTTACAGAAACTTTTCCAGGAAGTTGGAGGGTTCAAAAAAGTTGTTCTTCCCCAGAAATGTGTTATGTTGTTCCCTGATTTTTACAAAATTTTGCATTGTTTTCATATTTTTGCCTCCTTCCATCGTCTTTGGACACCCTGGTTTCATATTATTCAAAGATCAAGACGATGATGTTTTCGAGTTATTTTCGTTTAGTAGGTCGAGTATACTTGACTTACTAAGCCAAGAAAATGAGGAATTTTCCATAATACTCACCAAGGATAACAATCAGGGATAATACTAGGGATGGGAAATCATTCAGTTCAATTGGTGGATATAGTTATTTTAAGGTCTCTTCAGATGAGTTGCAGAGTACACTCTTAACCATAGTACTTTATCTACTCAAGAATTAGCCAAAACATCACACATTAAAAAAAAAACAAAAAAAAAACAGAATGACACCCAATTTAGAAGCTATAGTACGAGTCTTACAAGAGCTTCAAGTTTTCAGTAAAGGGTACATTAATGGCTGGCACTACATTAAAACTACTGGCACTAATTACTGGTACTACATTACTGGCACTACATAATAATTATATGACTTCGAGCCCTTAAATTGCTACTATTATTGTATGATAAGATTTCCAATGAGATTAAGAGGGTCAACATCGACTTGCACAAAATTCCCTCCATTCTCTTTTTAGTTGCGAGGTCTGTCTTCATCTTTCCTATCACTATGTTTCAGGGGCTGATCCAGAATTTTTTTTAAGGGGGGGGTGGGGCAAAATAGGTTGATCCGATAAACTTGCGGTAGGAGCAAGTTTAATTAACGCAGTCTTGCGGTAATTAAGTAAATTACACTACTTTAGACTACGTTTGGGGGGCGCGCGCCCCCTCGCCCCTCCCCTGGATCCGCCACAGTAGTAACCGCCCAATTCGTTAGAAACCTAAACGCAAACCTACGCCTGAGGGATGGATATGTGTGTAAGTTTTCAACGAATTGGGGTTACCAGGGTCATTTGCAAAGAGGTACCATTTCTATAGAAGCTATAGTAATTTGAAATATCATATGGAATTTGCTTGAAGCTATGTACTGTGCGTACGTGCCCATACCAAACAGGTTTTTCTGGTAGTCCTATTCTACAGGTCATTACACCTTTTCCAAGAGGAACGAGTATAGCTTGATTGGTGATTAGAATTTGACAAAAAAGGAATAGTTTTCTTTACAATTCATATTAGTAAGATACTTTAATTAAAAGAGAACAGTTTATTTGCAAGAATATTAGTAAAAAAAAATGAGTGGTGCATTTACACTATTGGAGATTAATGATGGAACCGACAGCAGCAGCAGCAGTGATATACGAGTACCTAATGTAGTTCTGGAAATAACCGCTGTCTGTAGACTATGTCTTGAATTGGACATTATGTATGCTAGATATGTGATATCATTAAGCAAGTTTAAGCAGGAGGAGCAACTATGTTTTGCTGGAAAAGTGAATATTCTCCATATAAATAAACTTCGGTCGGCATTAGATGTCCTATCGAAATATATTGATGAGAACAAATTACATAAGTTAATATTATTATTTTAATCACTTTCAATAAAACCTTTTCCAAATCAATTGTATTTTTTTTTCTTTCTATAGTAGACAAGAGTATATTTCATAGTGCAGAAAAAAAGAAATTCCGGTTCGTGTATCGTGGGTTGGAAGAGTGTTAGGACTAAAAAAATGGATAGATTTGAGAAAGAGTTAGTCATTAGGAATCTGGTTCTTATGGAAAAACGTTTGATTCTAGACGATGATTTTATAGCGTTGTCTATTAAAAGGAAGATATTTTCTCGAGGACTGCTTATCGATATAATGAAAACTGATTCTGCATCATTAGACCATTGTATGAAGCTTCTACATTGTGTTCAAAATGCATTTAAACAAGTTATAGAAGTACTGATCCCGACCCAGTAAAATTATATTTTGGATCTGCTTGTATACATAAGTATATAAACAGTTTACTTTTTTTCATAAGACAGAGGGTGCTCAAGGAGGATTTACTCCTCTCTCTTTCTCAGTCATATTCTTTGTTGTTCCTAGCTTACTTTCAGTGTGGCAGTGAGAGTATCAACACTTAAAAAAACTTTTCATACATGTCGATTATGTATGTACACACAAGGCAGTTGATCATCCTGTGAGAATTACACACTGATTGAGGAGTATGATGAGAAGTGTAAATTATGAAATCCGTGTAAATTACACAGAGGATATGCTGTACAAATTAAAGGTTGTAATTCCTGTCTTGAAGAGGTGTGTGACTCTCATCCTAGAGGTCACCTATGCTCCAATTGTCATTATGATAAGTGTAAGCAGTGGGAGAATACATATCCCGGTATGATTGGAAAGAATCCTAACCGTGATTTTAGTCTATTGCTATAAGATTGGTTTCGTCGTAGTTTTAAATATTTCTGGGAGGAGGAAACAGGTCATCGATTCAACTGTTGGAACAACAAATGAATATAGTAGCTACGTCATCGTTGTGAAGACAATGCGTGTTATGATTATAATCCCACTATTTTTTATTTGGCTGTGATAGAATGTAATTCGACACTTGAGGGCACTGTTTGTGAAATTGCTTCAAATAAGCAAATTGAAACACGTGAATTCTATAGAATGAATGAGAATAGTATCATTGACTATACAAAGAGATATGACAAGAGTGAAGTCACACTCTACTGTAGAAAATGTGACCCTGACATTGCAGTACATCAGGATCAGTACACTGTGAATTCAGATAATCTACCTGAACTAGTTGTTGTCGTCAAATACCTAGTAGTGGATGAAATCTAAAGAGTAGAAAAGTCGTTTTATCATGTATATAAATTTTTTATTAATAAACAATTTCACATACATCTTTAGAACATTATATTATTAGGACACAAAAATCAATATTATATACACTTGTAAGTATTTTTTCCACTAGAAAGTCGTTCAATTGAGGTAAGTCAACTTAGATGCTGAGAAACTGCATGTAGGTATAGCCACGACATCTGAACATGAAAAAGAGTAGTGCATGAAAGCCACATGTCTTAGTCGTTAAATACTGTACTCTTCGTTGATTTTGAATAATGGTTTTCCCACTGCTTTCAATAAAGTTGCTGATGTATGGAGCATAGAATTTATACAATAGGCCAAGAATATCAAAAAATTCAATATTCTTCGCTGTTTGAAAGATGCATAGCCAATGACCGGTCTTCAAAGTCGATGGACTGCTATTAACAATGATTAGGGTATTGTTAACACTTGAAATTTTTTCAATGAAGTCCGATGGTATGCAATAGGAGTTGTACTGGGACATGTATGGATCCATACTAAATACATTGATTATTTGGTTTGTGTTCATGGTGCTAGGTCTAGTAGAACACTGCCGTCAGGCGTGATTTCCCAATAGGTTTCAAATTGACTCAGTGATATTAGCGTGATACTCTCAGTCAGAGCATTGGCAAATGTACACTCTAAACGTGAATTCCCTGTTCGTACTATGGTCATATCCTGTGTGCCTGACAGATACAAAACACAAATCCCATTATTTTTTGAAAATATTTAATCAGTTATTCCGTTTTCAATTATTTGAGAGTCATGATCTCTGGATTGCTAGTTATCCTCATACAGAGTTATATATAATTTTTTGTAAAACGATATAGTTTACATTGTAATACCATTCAATTTGCACACAAGGCTAGATAGACCAAAAAAATTAAAATAGTGTAGTGATTCAGTCCAGGATTCAACGGCGTTGCCAATCTTTACATAGGCCTATGCGAGTTTTGATGGGATTTCTCCATTGATAAATGATGAATCACTATAGCTACGAGAACCGGCGGCAATGTGACGTTGTTTGGTGATTGTTTGGGGGACAAGAAGTTTAATGTTGGGACCATTGGCTCTTAGCTTCTCCAATGCCAATGCAACAGAGCTCATAACTTGTTGTTTTTGGACGTGGAGAATTGCCGATGTGATAATGACATTTGCATCGGGTGCTGCAGGAAGTGTTTTTCACAAAATAAAAGTTTATGGAGCCATCTGTAACTTTATATCAATCTCGACATTGGGGGGTAGCCATTGGGATATATCGAATATCTCATGATTTAATTTTCCAACCAGATGATACTCCTCGGTCACTGCAGTAGTCAGCTCACCGTCAGTATCAACACCTGATCGATACTCATAGCCCAGCGATTGTCCTCTCATCTCCTTGTACGCCTTTGGTGTCATCATCATAAATTGTATGTAGCTTGCATAGTTTGATAAATTATTGCTAGTGCTCACCAATGTTCCATTAATAAATACATTAATTTGTTTGAAAAGGTTGTGTAGAATACAGTTTTCATAGGAGAGACCATCGCCGGCATTTGGAGTTGTATTATCTGACTTTTTCTTCACCACAAAATTTAAATCAATAAATGTTGACGACAAATCAATGAAATAGTCCTCATTGGAAAATATTTGAAAGTGTATATAGTCCTACATGGGTTGTTGAGTGTGAATTTGTTCTTAGTAACGATACTTGAGTATTACCTCACTATCTTCGTACGTTCACAGATTTAATGAGAAACTAATCGATGGATACGATTTCCTTTGTGGTAGATAAGCCATCTAAAGATACGAAATCCTTCTTTTATATCAAAACCTTTTTATGTTTCTTCTTCTTCTTCTGTTGCCTATTGGACTTCGTTGTTTTATTTCTCAAAGTCCTTGTTGATGTCATTTGCTTCCCGCCAGGGTGGAGACTGATGAGTGAATGACGTGCACGCATCCTTTTCAATCCCTCCCCATTTTGTCGAGATTTTAATTAATCACCAACGGCTCTTGCTGAAGATCTAATATTTTCCTTAACTCTCTCCTTGAAATTCTTACCCGACCCCCAGTCCTGTAGTGTGGAGGCAGCAAAATTTGATGCAGCAGGTACAAGATATTTTCTGGCAAGGGGTAGTGCAGAACGAAATAGCCTAGCAAACCTGCTACTAAGACCATAGCCAGACATTGTAGTACGCCCCTTGTAGTAGTCCAATCCATTGCCTATTTGACGTGGACTCAAAGCACCAACATAACAGTCAATATCGGGACTGAAAATTGGAATTCTTCTATTGTTAATTTTTTTTTAGGCTATTTTACTGGCCTCATTGACAATGTTTTGCACATGACATTTAATAACTGCTAAGCAGTTTGACATTGCTAAAGAATCACCTAACTCGGTTTTTAGTGTTAACTGACAGAGTTCCAATTAGGAAGTGTTTACGGGAATATACTGAAGATGCTTTATATTGTAGTGGTGAATATGTTCTTGGTTGGTTTTTCGTTCAAGAACTCGTAGGAGGGGAACATTTGAATTACCAACCCGAGATGTTTCCACAAATGAAGCGTAGAGAAATATACAAGTGTCCGTGGAGAAGGCAGGTGGGTAGTCAGAAAAAATGAAATTAGTGTTTCCAGCACTTCTACCATTGATTATATTGAGCTTAAAGCCAAGAACGTCCTTTAGGTTATCATTGAGAATAACCTTTTCATTGGCAATGGGGGAATCAATGTAGATCTTGCCCTCCTCTTTTGAATAGTTGAAATGAAAAGCTCCTTTTTTACGAGCAGAAATTCTTTTATTGATAGTACGACATAAATCATTCATGCAGGTGAGCTCCTTGTAGGGTAATTCAACATATGGATAATCAATCCAATTGATTTTTTGAATTTTTTCTTGATCACCTGGTGGTGGCGGCCAATCATAGGGTCTAATTTTTATTTCATATTTACGATCACTTCTCAGGATGTCATAGGTATTTTTGAGAATACAATCAACAAGAGCCACTTCAAATGCGCCGTCAAATTTGACGGTGGGAGAGAGTTTTGTCCAAAAATCACTTGTCGTATTCAAGTCATTGTAGAGAGGATCGGAAACGTTGGACATGAAGGTTACATAGAAATCATTGGGCTTTGTCAATATCTTCAACACCGATCCAAGAATCAAAATCAGAGTTGTATCTTAGCCATCGAACAAGTAACTGTTTCTTACCCCCACGAGTACGTCTCTTTAATATCTTTTCAATTTGATAGATTTCACTGGCATTTTTAACTTTTTGTAGTTCATAGTCATAACAGCCGCCGAGAATCTCCCCATCCTTGGTATCACGCAAGCGATAAGTTATGGGTTTAGTGTCTAGTATTTTTGCCACTTTCAAAGGTTTTGTGGACCACACGTAATTTTCCTTTACAAAAGCATTAGTTGTTCAATTAACTTGAACGGTATCACAAGCATTTAATTCATTTTTCATCTTCTGCACAGCCAACGATTTATTGGACTACTGTTTATGAAAGGTTTCAATTTTATCATGATCAGAATGATGAACTTCCGTTGGCGTAGAGTTGGACAATGATCGATGAGGTCGTTGATTATAAATCAACATGATTTTATCAAGGTCATGAATAAAAGCCGGTGTATTTTTCAGTGTACAATATCTTGAAATTAAAAGTCGAATAGTTATTATCAATCGTTCGGCCATTGCAGCCTTTATAGGACGGTGACTGTGATAGAGCAGTGTACTATATTTTTCTAGTACTTTTGCAACATGGGGATTAACAAATTCACTACCGCAATCCGTTTGAATTTTTTTATACGAATCCTGTTGGAGAATACTTTCAATGGCCTGAGCAACTTCAACACCTCTTTTTGATCGCAATGGAATTGCATATGCATAACGACTATAAACACTGATTGCAAGTAGAATGTACTTGTACGGTGTATTGTGACGCCGTTGAAGCTCATCTAGAGTCAGGAGATCTGCTTGCATTATATGCAATGGGTAAAAGGCTTTAGTTTTTTGATATTGATTGGCATGAAGTCTATGATTTCTATGCAGAGTGTAACTTGACTCATTTTGTAGATAGTCTTGTACATTTTTATTGCGAACACCAGTGACTTTTGAAAGAGTAGCGGGGGAACTTAAACTCCCCGCCTCACCAATATTTTCATAAGCACCTTTCAGAACTTAAACCAGTTTGAACGTAAGCATGTTGTGTAATGACCGCTACCCTTTTGTATACTGACCGTCGGTGGTGACGTTGATTACTTGATACGTCTTCGCTTTTGTCTAGCTATCAGCGGTGTGCTAGTATTTTCCAAAACTGATTTAAAATCTTCTTTTTCAAGTTAATTTTTTAATTGTGTCAATGTTATTGTTGTCGTTGGTGATGACGATGATTCAGGCTCATTTTTTTCTTTTTGAATTTGTCTATTGCAAATAAGACTTTTGGGGAAGTTTAATGTATTTATAAAGTTGTATAGATGAGTGTCAAATGATAATAGTCCTTTACGATTTGTAACCATATCATAGATTAAATCAAGTAGATTATAGCTCTTGCCCTGCATTATAATCCCTGTCCCATTGCTCTCAACTTGAATGTGATCACTTTCCAAGAGATAGGCTAGGAGTCGTTTAATTTGTTAAAGATATGAGTGGGGTATTATATTTCCAAATTTAATTACAAACGAATCCAAGTACTCCTTCTTCAATTGTTTTTCAGCAGCGGCAGCAGAATGCCGAGGAGATGATTCCTTTTTGGGGTCAGCAGCAGCAGCAGCAGCAGTGGGCTTCGACCGATAGGGCTTGTGTTTGTCCACTCGGCGAAGTGCATCTTGAAGTAAAATCAGTTTTTTTTTCATCCTCAATATTCTCATTGTCAAGGAATTTACTCAGATTGTTCTCAAAGTGTTCCACGGGTGAGAGAGCGAGTTCTATTGGATTCAATTTATAAGTTTTTGCTATTCTCTTTTAGAGAAAACTGTTTACAAGTCCTGCAATTATTGGCAGTAAAAGTGTGAGAAAGCCACCGCCCGCCTGAAGAAGTCGTTTCCTTTTAAAATTCTTTCCTTTCTTTTTAGAGGCCCCTGTACGTACAATGGAACGATGTTGCTTTGCCTGTTGCTTAACTATTTCTGGCACTTGAACATTACCCTCGGTCAAATTTAAACAAAGTTCGGATATTAGATTAATGAAATCATTGTCAATACCGTGTTTGAGTTTTGCTTTCCTGAGTAGAGGTTTTGAAGTGCTTAGAACTGAAAACAAATGTCTATTTTCATGTAGTTTCTTCAGTGTCATGATAGCAACTAATAGGTCTTTTTAGTGTTCACGGGGAGATATACTGTAATTTCATTGTCAAAAATATCTGTGACTACACGCAGATCCTCCGGTGTATTTTGATTAAGATCCAATAGGATGTAGCCGTAGGGTTTATTGGTTGTCTGATTGTAAGCCGAGAGCAGAAATTTGGGGGCTCCCGGGTAGATTTGTTTATTGAGAGTTATTAGGGAGCGGGAGTCACGAACAACTCTGTAGATGATATAGTAGGTCAGTTCAATGCAAGTGTTCGCATACATTTGCTCTGATGAAAGAGATTGTGTAGAACCAGAGTAACAGAAATCTGTTCATGATGAGAATGAACGGTGAATAGTTGTAGTGTTTCATGGGTCCATTGTTCAATAGATTCAGCTAGATCGTCAATAATCAGCCAAGAGTTTTGTTTAATAATGCTGAAAACATCAAGTCCCTGTATGAATTGTATCTGCACCAACCCCATGGTGGTGGCAATCGCTTTTATTTTATCATATGACTCCTGCCAAATACTATAGCAATAGTAGATTTTATTCGGCTTTTCCACAAACATTTTATCACAATTTTTTATTATTTTAATTAAGAGTGTTGTTTTGCCCGACATTGACGGTCCACACAGAAACGATCTGAATGGTGTTTTAAATTGATACATGTTCCCTTCAACAGTTCACCTGGACAACTAACTGTAGACTATGGCCGTCTAATGACTAAATAATTTCCCTACTACTACTACTACTCCGCTCAATAATAATAATAACGGGAATAATAAGAAGAATAATAAATAATAATATTTTATTTTACTTTATACATAAAAAAAAAGGTAAAAATACTTTAAATAAAAATTATACTACATTGAAAAAGGCAAATTAAACATGAATAAAAAAATACACTTTTTTTAATTTATTTATAATAAAAAAAATACAACATTTAAATAACCACTAGAAAAAAAAAACACTTAAATAAATACACCTTTTTTTTCTGTTTATTTATTTATAAAAAATACAACATTTATTGGACTAATGTGCACACACACACACACACACTAGGGTCATAATTTCATACACTTTTACTTACAACATTTTAAAATTTGGGGTCCCCCTCCCCCCCCCCGGGGGGGGGCGGCGGCGGGGGCGGGGGCGGGGAAGCGCGGGACGCCCGTGGGGGGGGGCCCAGGCGGGGGCCGGAATTAAATACTGTAAATTTATCTGCCTTGCAAACACACACACACACACATTGAAATTTTTTTTTTATAGAAAAAAAAATTTTAAAAAAAAACCTAATTCCCCAAAAAAAAAAAAAAAAACCTCCCACCCAATTTATACTTTTTTTTTTTATTGAATTTAATTTAATTTTTTTAGACCGAGTTGTTTTCTGTACTCTGTACATTCAAATCGGTCTGAAATTAAATAATGACCGTGTGGTAGTACCTTTACACCATCCTCAAGTACATAGACTTTGTCCGATATGGTAGACATGGCGTTTTTCTCAACTCTAACTGTGTAGTTTTTAAATTGTAAAGAGCGAATCGCCA
This sequence comes from Artemia sp. Qi Xiang Cuo, assembly GCF_049724085.1. Lineage (NCBI taxonomy): Eukaryota > Metazoa > Arthropoda > Branchiopoda > Anostraca > Artemiidae > Artemia > Artemia sp. Qi Xiang Cuo. Next base: position 9,002,019 of record NC_142800.1, read on the forward strand.
TGACTTTCGCCCTTGGCACTAAACTACGTTCCACACAGTTCTTATACAAACTCATGTCGAAATTATTTTTTACAAAGTGTGTAGGTACCCCCTTGCAAACTTGTTTGATATCCTTGCCGTGCGTTTCCACACAGTATACCTTCGGTCCAGCAAACACACCACTGGATTTCAGATCGCTACCCGTTTCAGATTTTAGCATTAACAATTGATTTGGGGCTTGGCGTTTCATTAGCTCTGGGTAGAGGGATTCATTCCAGTTAGTGTAGTTCATTCGTGAGCTAAGGTACTCGCCATTTTCCAAATCATTCAATAGATTTTCAGTTTTGACTTTTAACAGGAGTGAATCAGTGGCCCCGTAGTACAGTTGAACTTGTCCCTCAATCGGCCACTGTACCTTGCATACATTATAATAAAATGACAACATGAGTTTCTTGAATATTTCAGTTATTGCACTTCCGCCTTCAATATTTTTATTTAATACAATGCTTCTTTTTTTGAGATGTAGGAGCACCATATTAGAGTCGGTGATCGTGAACGATGTGAAGTTTTGATCCACAATGATTCAAGCAAAATCTTTGGGGTTGGTTACAATGTCACATCGACTATTTTGTCGTGCGCTCTCACACTTTTTACCGAAAGCTGAGTTCAAAATGAGTGTATAGACTTCTTTTTCAACTTTCGTTTTCGCTTGTGAATGCTTACTGAAAAAGGTGTCAATAAAAATTGTCATGAAAGGCTTTTGATCAAATTGGAGGGCTCTATGAATCTTTGTGACTTTGAAAACACTGGACAGCATCCATTTCAATAGCACGTGCTGAACAACGATATTCCGTGTCGGGGTGAGGTCGGCAATTAGTTTTTGTTTTGAAGGTACCCAGTGCATACTCCCGTCCTCTACTAATGATAAATTGTAGGGGCCCAGAGAGTCCCTACCCACCGCTCTATTTATGCACGGAAAAACAAAGTCTTTTACCGAGTCATGGATTTCCATGGGTATTTCACCGTAAATTTAAAAAAACCATCCCTGTGCCCCATTCTCCTCAACACTGGCAATGTCGGGGAAATTCGAAGCACACGGATTGTTAAGCAATTTATAATTGCCACACGGCAAACAGTAGTGAGACATTGCCGATGGGTAAAGGTAATTCATATCCGGAAAAACTGTGTCTGACTTTTCATCGGTGTGCTGTCCACTCGGATCAGTTTTCATGATATGATCCGCGTTAAAAACATGCCCACCCCGCATTGATCTCTCTACAAACAGATGCTGATCCACATCGGCGATCAAACCTATTTATTCTTTGCTGATTTTAAGTATCAAGTCCATCACCAAATGGGGGGTGGAAAAATAATAACCTAAATCCAACCCAAATTCCCCATAGATTTTATCCGTATTTTTGCAAACAATATCCAGAAGAGTGAGTACGTCACTGGCCAAGTATAGTTTACAATAATCCCACCCTTTTTTACATCCTCCCTTTGCCCAAATCCTCTTAGCAAATTCTTATTCACCAGTGGTACACTTGCTCTCAGTAAGATAATTGTAAAAACTTCAATGGGCGGTAATGATACATCATCTAGCCTCGAGCCAGAGTTGTAATAATCATATATATATATACCCTTACACGGTAATACATCATACATTTCATCACCGGGGCCGCACTGTTTGAGGAAGGGTACGCTATCAAAATTGTCACCTTTCTGCACCTGAATCAATTGACTTAAATATTTGGGGAAGAAGCTGAAAGAGTCTAAAAACGGATTTAATTCATGCACGTGTTACCCTTGTCAACTTTTTCCCAAATGAATTCTAGCTGCAGTAGCTTCTACGAGTATTTGGGTATGATATTATATGGAAAAGGACCATCTATCCATGCTTCATCTACAACTCCTCCCTTGGCAATGCGGGCCAACGCCGGAAGAACAAACTTTAAGTCGTAATTGGAATTGTGTATAAAAACAGGTACGAAATATTGTTGTCTAGCGTTTAAAGGGCATGACTGGTGGGATACCCCTAAAAAGTTACTCCCCCCCGATGTAAGGTCCTGCCACAAATGATCATGGTCGATCACCTTCCTCCTCCCCCCAGTCCAAACACCATCATCAAATTCTCCCTTGCAAACTAAACACAGTTTACGATTTTTAATGGCCACTATGTCATCTGGTGATAGGACCATAGGATAGTTTGTATAACGAAGGCGCGAAATTGCACTGTTCGCTGTTTTGATTAGACTGACGAATGCCGAGCGCGTGCAGTCTTCACCGTCACTCAACATCTCAACTACCTCCAGCACGTGCATGGTATTATTGGAATCTCGTTGCGCGTGAGCGTAAGAGACCCCTATGGCTTCATGTATTTTAACATGATTTGAATTTGACGGATAGCACACGTCTGTCAGCTTAGCCTCGCAGTCCAAAGCGATCTTATTGCTCTGCAGGAGCGTGTTTTGAAAATTTTTAAAACGTAAGATTGCTCTATCTCCACTTACCGTCTCCACAGCCTGATATCCATGACGTTTACAGTGTTTCATGTGATGCTTTAACTTTAAACCAGAGCGTAATCTTGAGAGGCATGTTGGACAGTAATAACACACACCACCTCGCCCCGTTTTACCCTCACTTAGAACCCTACTAATATCCGTAATTGGATTGAAATGACCAATTGAATCGGAGTCTGTGGGTGGGGTGTATAGAAGCCGCACCCAATATTCTACTGATTCAATTGAAGGAGCCCGCACTGGAAATAATACACCCTTCTTATCGGAACTCTGAACCTCTTCATAGTCTGTGTCAGACGCTAGAACCGCGACAACAATCCTTATATGGGCACGGGCTTGCTAAAAAGTATCGAGGCTTGGTAGTGTCCGATGGCGTGGACCATTTAAAACATGAATATCCACTGCTGGGCCCTTTGAGATATCCCACACCGGAAATTAATTTTCGACATACCTCGTCATAGTGGTATCAGCACAAAGATGTCTATATTACGCAAATAAAAATGCGTCCTTTACACGCTGCAGCCTCGTCTCGAAACAGATTCGTTGTCTCCCCCTACACCCCTCTAAATCTGAATGATATTTTAATTCAATTGCCTCCCCTCCCCCATGCCCACCTCTGACAATAAAATACTTTTTAAACCTACAAATTTTAAAGTTTAAACTTTCAATGCATAAAACAACAGATCCACTACCCCCCTCGTTATAACGCTCCCCCTGCATTTTAAGACGAGTAGTACAATGGAGAAAAAACCTACAAGTAATGCGATAAAACTGGTTGTATTAACCACAAATCTTTGTACAAGTCTTTCGAAAATATCTCAACCGCACTTTAATTTAAAAACAATCTTTTTATTGATATTGATGATTTTAAACTGAACCCCACTCCCCACACCCCCATTTGTTGTTCAAGAATGGCTCGAATCTTAAAAGTATATTAATGTGTAATGGCCAGGGGATCTGTTATTATATCCACCGACACTAGAGAGTTGAAATGGTCACCGAATTTGGCGCTGTAGACCAATGTGTGATGCAAGGCAGAGTTGGAGAGAAAAAAATCCGGACGAGGAGATACTGTTGCTGTTGTATTACTACTTCTATCTATAGCATTAAGTGGAATGGTGGTGGATGACAGAGAATTGTCAATAACACCACTCCCAGTCTGTTCAATCATATTGGGGGGATGTTGCACGAAGTCCCCTGGTACCCAAGGTGTTTGGGGAAAATTGGTCGAGCCAGCCTGTATTGTCCTCTGATGGAATTTCGTTATGAGGACCCGGTTCAGATTTACTTGTAACATCACCTAAATATTCACGCATGAAACTATCTGTCCACCCCGGATCCTCAAGCATATCAATATCACAGCTTAAGTCATCCAGGCTGGCTATTTCCCCAAAAACATCGTTAAGGAAACCACTTTCCCACTCCAAAGTCTCTAGAACCAATGTAGCTTCATCCCTGAACTCTGCTGGTGGTGACAGAATTGGTCCTGTAAATATAGTTGCTTCATCACTCAATGGTGTCGCTGGTGGTGCTATATTTTTAATCTGTAGAAAAAAAAAGTTTTCTTTTTTATGTAAATTTTTTATAGTTTATAAACTATGTCAATTTCTCATAGTCACTGTCACACTACCACTACCACCATCACCTGAACAATTAAAAGAAGAATAAAAAAAGTTACATTGCCTTATGTATTTCATAATGTAAAATGAAAATTTTAAAAAATATATATATTTTTTTTTTTTTTTTTTTAGTCAGTAAAATGTATTATTATTATTATAAGGGTAATTTATAAAAAGAGAATGATAAAAAAAAAATAATGGTTTTATTCCAAAAAATTTTTTTAAAAATAAAAATGCTAAATATGGGTCCAATTCGATTGTTTGAGCCTCTTCATTATAATTCTCAATGAAATTTGACCATCGTTCAAACGCTTGTTAATAATTAAATAAAAAAAAACAAATTTGTTTCAACTGAAAGTAAGGAGAAACACTAAAACTTAAAATGAACCAAAATTATTACGTATATGAGGGGGGGGGGGGGTTCCCACCTCCACAACACCTCACCTTTCACGCTAAGTTAAAATTTTTTTCCAAATAGTTAAAAATCACCCCTGAATAAAAATGGTCGCTTAATTAGAATAAATAGCTCTTTTGAAAGCAATAAACAAACTTTAGCCTAAAGAGTGAGGTATTGACGAAGGGGCGAACCCCCTCATATACGAAATAATTTCTGTTCTTTTTAAGTTTTAAAGTTGCTCCCTACTTTAAGTTGAAAAACTTTCAACTGAAAGTTTTATTTATTTAAACTAGTTTCTAGTTTAAATTTTAGCTTAAAATTTAGTTTCTTATCGTTTTTAAATAGTGCTGGGAAATCTGAGACTACCACCCACATAGAAATTTTCTCTTCCCCAATGAAAAATTCCTCCATGCAGATAGCCTACCACTTACCACCCTACCCCCCCCCAACCCTCGCAACCAAAAAAAAAATGAAAACGGCTTGATAATCCCCCAAAAACAAAGCTCAATTAAAAAAAAGGGCAAATCTCATAAAATTCAGTCCTCCACCCGGGCAAGTGAGGGAATAAATTATCCTCAAAGACATAGTTATTAGACTTTTTGAATAAATATGGTAATTTCAAACTTTTAATCCGGTGGCTTTGGGAAAAAATGATCCTAGGAGGGGGGCTTAGTTGCCGTCCAAATCCATGGGTCACTTAAAAAGGACACTAGAACTTTTAATTTCTATTTGAATGAGACCTCTCTCAATATTCTAGGACCTCTGGGTCGATACAGTCACCCCTGAAAAAAAACACAAATAAACACGCATCCTGATAAAAAAAAACTAATGGTTTTATTCCAAAAATTTTTTAAAATAAAAATGTAAAATATGGATCCAATTCGATTGTTTGAGCCTCTTCATTATAATTCTCAATGAAATTTGACCATCGTTCAAGTGACGCAGTATGCTCTATGAACACTTGCTCCTCGGCTTCAGTTAACGGACACGAACCCCATATGTCGGCGGTTGATGGTGCTACCTTCTCAATAATCCGTATTTTCCTGCGTCTTTTGCCAACGGATTTGTTTGAAGTTGACCTGGGCTAAATAAATGCTTGTAAGAGAGAAGAACTTTTTTCTCCATCCATATCAACAATTAAAGTGCAATTAAAATGTTGGATGGTCCTTTTTTAGAACCCTCCTCCCCTCCCCCCCCCCGGGGAGGACCCTTGGGACCCGGGGGCTTCCTTCGCTGTAGGAGGATCGATACCCGTTCGAGGGGGGGGAGTATCGGAATTCACAACACTGTTCAAATAGAACAGCCTCAAATTCTTTCTTGAAAACACCTAAGTGTTTCAATGAAATGACCAAAAACGGGTTCGCCCAAATAATGTTTCTTGACATCGCTGTGAAGACATATTTGGAAATTATCAAAAAACCTTTTTCCCTGCGTAAATTGCTTATTGAAGATAGACATCTTGCTATTTAAAGTCCGCTTTGCAAGCGACCCACTTAGAATTCAAATCGGATTAAAAAGCGATGGGGAGATCTGATAAGTACCTGTTATATTCAATTTCATTAGCAAAAAGATAACATTTTAAATGTGCATTTTAACTGTTATTTAGCAAATTGTTTTCGTTTTCGTTTTTTTCAAATATTTAGTTTTTGTCTAAAATTAATTTATGAATTATTTCTTTATAGATCATATTTTTTATAAGTTAAGAGGTATGGTTGTTTTTTTTTGTTATAGAAGTTCATTACAATCAATCGTTTATATATACCAGCTAATTTGGTTAATTAAATAAAATTAAAAAGTTTTTAGAAACAAATTCCAAGTTTTTACTCATCAAAAGCTATTCGCCTGAGAAACTTTACCTTTTTTTTTACAATAGGGATGGAAAAAAAAAAATTATGTACGTACGTACAAACTCTGAACGGGAGGCTATATCGTAAATCGTTGGCAAAACTTGAAGGGGGTTAAGCTCACAATATTCAGTAGGCTGAGCTGAGGCATTATATAAAGCAGTCCATTCCCTTTTCAAGTTCCTTCCAGCTGACATGGAGCTAACATTGGAGTCAGAGGTCCCTGTCATTAGAAGAGTAGTGGCTAGTGGTTAGCCGTGGTCGTGTGCAGTTCTACCAGCGAATTTGATAAATTATGGGATTGTAGCTTGCGTTAATATAAATTCGCGAGATAGTGCACTATTTTAAGAAGGGGGGGTATTGCACGTGTCAAAGTAAATGAAAAAAAAATGCATTTTGTTTTTTGAAAAAAAATAATTTTATTTTATTAATTTAAAGTAGTATAAAAGATTTTTTTTTTCAATATATCTAATCAATTTTTTGAAAACATCCCTAAAAGGTTAACTGATCATGATAAAAATCACACCTTAAATGCAGACTGGCCTTGAATTATTTAAAAAAACACCCATAAAAAAAAAAAGCCGCCGTAAGCTTCAACCTATAAGAGAATTATTTAGAGGTTTCAGCTCCTAAAAACAATAAGCTTCTAAGTATATAAGTAGCCTTAGTTCTAGTGTAAGGAAAGAATTTCTTCGTTAACTTAATGACAAGACAATTTCTTTTTTATTATAATAATGAGAAAATTTTTACTCACCAGAAATTGCTTTGAATTATCCATTTTCTATGTAAATGCTTACAAAAAATGTCAATTGTGTTATGTTCAATAAACTATTAAAAACTGTTGAGGAATCTAATTTGAAACTTGAATATATACAAAAAATAATTGGCATCTAAAAAGATACACCGGTTTTTCCGACACGGATCTAACCTAAAAAAAAACTTGTATATCATGAAATAGAAATTCAGTTAATTGTTTCAGAAAAAACTTGAACCAGAAAATGACCCTGGTAACCCCAATTCGTTGAAAACTTACACACATATCCATCCCTCAGGCGTATGGTTTGCGTTTAGGTTTCTAACGAATTGGGCGGTTACTACTCGCCACTGCTATGTTTCTTTATTGCAATGCAATGAAAAAGTAAGATTATGGAAAGTCGTGCATTAGTGTCACAAATTGAAAGGTGCAAATTAATCAGTTCGTGGTAGAAATGAACTGTAAGTAAAATGAGGCATATCTGTGTGGTAACATAAATTCTCAAATCGAAAATTCGATAACAATAAATATATAAAGAGAAGCGTCTTTTTGCACTGATTCCAAATATATAAAATTAATTAATTTATAACCATCCATAAGAAATTACGGTACTTGTCGTTTATATAATACACACTCGAGAGCTTGTATCGTGAAACTGGTCAAGAAACTGGTCAAGCTACTTATTTATACCAGACAAATAGCTCTGACTTGGTTGGAAAATACATTATAAGTAGAATGCTTATAATGAATTTGCCTACAGCTATAGGAATTATCATGCTATTTGCCTACAGCTATAGGAGTTACCATACTATTTGCTTGAAGCTATAGGAAAATCATTTCCAGAGCATGTACTTATGGATTTGCTTGCCTTTTGTTCCTTCCTATGCTATTCTAAGGGTTTATGTCCCCTCCTATGCTATTCTAAGGGTTTATGCTCCTTCCTATGCTATTCTAAGGGTTTATGTTCCCTCCCATGCTATTCTATGGCCTTATGTTCCTTCCTGTGTTATTCTATGGGACCTCTACACGTGATTAAACACGTTTTGCTTATGTCCCCTTGGTACCTTTCCAAACAAAGTGATAAAAAAAAGAAAAAAAACACGTTTTGAAGCCACATGCTATTTGCTTGCCTTTCCTTGGTACCTTTCCAAACGAGCGGGGATTCCCCACTGGCTCTTACACATTGCAAAAAGCGACCAATCCTTTTTTTTAATAGCATGGAAAAGAACGACTATTGAATGCCTTGCTGTTTAAGTTAAGAGGTGAAACCAAGACCAGTGGAAATTCGTAAGATTTTTCATTGGTCAGAGATGCAACAATTGTAGGCCTACTCTTTTTTAATTAGAATGGAAAAGAACGACAATTGAATGCCGCGCTTTTTAAATTAAGTGTTTTAACTAAGACCATCGTAATTTTTGTGATTTTTCAATCGTAATAGATGTAAAAAGGTTACTGTTTTTTAATAGCATGAAGAATAGAGAAAATTGAATGCCTTACTTGTTAGTTTAAGAGGTTAAATCAAGACCAGAGAAATTTATTAGATTTTTCATTGGTCAGAGATGCAACAATGGTAGGCCTACACTTTTTAAATAGCATTGAAAAGAACGACTATTGAATGCATCACTGTTTAAGTTAATAGGTGAAACCAAGACCAGAGGAATTTTTTAGATATTTCATTGGTCAGAGATGCAACAACGGTACACTTTTTTAATAGCATGGAAAAGAGCAACTATTGAATGCCTTGATGTTTACGCTAAGAGGTAAAACCAAGACCAGAGGAATTTTTGAGATTTTTCATTGGTCAGAGATGCAACAGTGGTACACTTTTTTAATAGCATGGAAAAGAACGACTTTTGAATGCCTCGCTGTTTAAGTTAAGAGGTACAACCAAGACCAGAAGAGTTTTTGAGATTTTTCATCGATCAGAAATGCAACAATGGTACACTTTTTTAATAGCATGGAAAAGAACGACTATTGAATGCCTCGCTGTTTAAGTTAAGAGGTGAAGCCAAAACCAGAGGAATTTTTTAGATTTTTCATTGGTCAGAGATGCAACAATGGTACACTTTTTTAATAGCATGGAAAAGAACGACTATTGAATGCCTCGCTGTTTAAGTTAAGAGGTGAAATCAAGACCAGAGGAATTTTCTAGATTTTTCTTAAGATAAGAGGTGAAACCAAGACCAGAGGAATTTTTTAGATTTTTCATTGGTCAGAGATGCAACAATGGTACACTTTTTTAATAGCATGGAAAAGGACGACTATTGAATGCCTCGCTGTTTAAGTTAAGAGGTGAAACCAAGACCAGAAGAGTTTTTGAGATTTTTCATCGGTCAGAGATGCAACAATGGTACTTTTTTTAATAGAATGGAAAATAACAACTATTGAAGGCCTCGCTGTTTAAGTTAAGAGGTGAAACCAAGACCAGAGGCGTTTTTGAGATTTTTCATCGGTCAGAGATGCAACAGTGGTACTGATTTTCTAATAGAATGGAAAAGAACGACTATTGAATGCCTCGCTGTTTAAATTAAGAGGTGAAATTAAGACCAGAGGAATTTTTGAGATTTTTCATTGGTCAGAGATGCCACAACTGTACATTTTTTTAATAGCATGGAAAAGAACGACTATTGAATGCCTCGCTGTTTAAGTTAAGAGGTGAAACCAAGACCAGAGGAATTTTTGAGATTTTACATTGGTCAGAGATGCAACAATGATATACTCTTTTAATAGCATGGAAAAGAACGACTATTGAATGCCTCACTTTTAAGTTAGAGGTGAAACCAAGTCCAGAGGAGTTTTTGAGATTTTTCATTGGTCAGAGATGCAACAATGGTACACTTTTTTAATAGCAGGGAAAAGAACGACTATTGAATGCCTCACTGTTAAAGTTAAGAGGTGAACTCAAGACCAAATGAATTTTTGAGATTTATCACTGTTAATAGACGAAGCAAGGGTACTGATTTTTAATAGAAAAGTAATTAACGTCTATTAAAAGCACCGTTTCTTTGTTAATATGGTAAATTAAGAGAATAGGAATTTTTTAGACATTTTATTTGTCAGAGAAGAAGGAAGGGTACTCTTTTTTAATAGCATGGAAAAGAACGACTATTGAATGCCTCGCTGTTTAAGTTAAGAGGTGAAACCAAGACCAGAGGAATTTTTGAGATTTTTTCATTGGTCAGAGATGCAACAATGGTACACTTTTTTAATAGCATGGAAAAGAACGACTATTGAATGCCTCGCTGTTTAAGTTAAGAGGGTAAATCAAGACCAGAGGAATTTTTGAGATTTTTCATTCGTCAGAGATGCAACAATGGTACTTTTTTTTAATAGAATTTAAAAGAACGACTTTTGAATGCCTCGCTGTTTAAGTTAAGAGGTGAAACCAAGACCAGAGGAGTTTTTTAGATTTTTCATCGGTCAGAGATGAAACAATGGTACTTTTTGTTAATAGAATGGAAAAGAACGACTATTGAATGCCTCGCTGTTTAAGTTAAGAGGTGAAATCAATACCAGAGGAATTTTGAGATTTTTCATTGGTCAGAGATGCAACAATGGTACACTTTTTTAATAGTATGGAGAAGAACGACTATTGAATTTCTCGCTGTTTAAGTTAAGGGGTGAAACCAAGACCAGAGTAATTTTTCAGATTTTTCATTGGTCAGAGATGCAACAATGGTACTGTTTTTTAATAGCACGGAAAAGAATGACTTTTGAGCGCCTCGCTGTTTAAGCTAAGAGTTGAAATTAAGACCAGAGGAATTTATGAGATTTTTCATTGGTCAGAGATGCAACAATGGTACTTTTTTTTAATAGCATGGAAAAGAACGACTATTGAATGCCTCGCTGTTTATGTTAAGAGGTGAAACCAAGACAAGAAGAATTTTTTAGATTTTTTATTGGTAAGAGATGAAACAATGTTACTGTTTTTAATAGCATGGAAAAGAACGACTATTGAATGCCTCACTGTTTAAGTTAATATGTGAAACCAAGACCAGAGGAATTTTTGATATTTTTAATTTGTCAGAGATGCAACAATGGTACTTTTTTTTGATAGCATGGAAAAGAACGACAATTGAATGCCTTGCTGTTTAAGTTAAGAAGTGAAAACAAGACCAGAAGAAATTCTTAGATTTTTCATTGGTCAGAGATGCAACAATGGTGCACTTTTTTAATAGCATGGAAAAGAACGACAATTGAATGCCTCACTGTTTCAGTTAAGAGGTGAAAGCAAGACCAGAGGAATTTTTGAGATTTTTTAATTGATCAGAGATGCAACAATGGTACACTTTTTAATAGCATGGAAAAGAACGACTTTTGAATGCCTCGCTGTTTAAGTTAAGAGGTGAACGCGAGACCAGAGGAATTTTGAGATCTTTCATTGGTCAGAGATGCAACAATGGTGCTGTTTTTTAATATCATGGAAATGAACGACTATTGAAAGCCTCGCTGTTTAAGTTAAGAGGTGAAACCAAGACCAGAGGAGTTTTTGAGATTTTTCATCGGTCAGAGATGCAACAATGGTACTGGGTTTTAATGGAATTGAAAAGAACGACTATTGAATGCCTCGCTGTTAAAGTTAGAGGTTAAATCAAGACCAGAGGAATTTTTTAGATTTTTCATCGGTCAGATATGCAATAATGGTACTGTTTTTTAATAGCATGGAAAATAACGACTATTGAATGCCTCGCTTTTTAAGTTAAGAGGTGAAATCAAGACCACAGGAATTTTTTAGATTTTTCATGAGTCAGAGATGCAACAATGGTGCACTTTTCTAATGGCATGGAAAATACCGACAACTGATGGCCTCACTGTTTGAGTTAAAATGTGAAACCAAGACCAGAGGAATTTTTGAGATTTTTCATTGGTCAGAGATGCAACAATGGTACTATTTTTTAATAGCACGGAAAAGAATGACTTTTGAGCGCCTCGCTGTTTAAGTTAAGAGTAGAAACCAAGACCAGAGTCGTTTTTTAGATTTTTCATTGGTCAGAGATGCAACAATGGTACATTTTTTTAATAGCATGGAAAAGAACGACTATTGAATTCCTCACTGATTAAGTTAAGAGGTGAAACCAAGACCAGAGGAATTTTTTAGATTTTTAAACAAAAAATCGCAAAGATTTTTTCTTTCTTCGCGATTTTTTGTTTATCATGATTAGCCAGTGTGGTCTCAGAAATTATTTGAGATTTTTCATTGGTCAGATGTGCAACAATGGTACACTTTTTAATAGCATGGAAAAGAACGACTATTGAATACCTCGCTGTTTAAGTTAAGAGGTGAAATCAAGACCAGAGGAATTTTTAAGATTTTTCATTGGTCAGAGATGCAACAATGGTACACTTTTTTAATAGCATGGAAAAGAATGACTATTGAATGCCTCGCTGTTTAACTTAAGATGTGAAATCAAGACCAGAGGAATTTTTTAAGATTTTTCATTGGTCAGAGATGCAACAATGGTAATGTTTTTTAATAGCATAGAAAAGAACGACTTCTGAATGCCTCGCTGTTTAAGTTAAGAGGTAAAACCAAACCAGAGGAGTTTTTGAGATTTTTCATCGGTCAGAGATGCAATAATGGTACTGTTTTTTAATAGAATGGAAAAGAACGACTATTGAATGCCTCGATGTTTAAGTTAAGAGGTGAAACCAAGACCAAAGTAATTTTTTAGATTTTTCATTGGTAATAGATGAAACAATGATACACTTTTTTAATAGCATGGAAAATAACGACTATTGAATGCCTCGCTGTTTATGTTAAGAGGTGAAATGAAGACCAGAGGATTTTTTTAAGATTTTTCATTGGTCAGAGATGAAACCAAGTTACACTTTTTTAATAGCATGGAAAAGAACGAATATTGAATGCCTCGCTGTTTAAGTTAAGAGGTGAAACCAAGACAAGAGGAATTTTTTAGATTTTTCATTGGTCAGAGATGCAACAATGGTACTATTTTTTAATAGTATGGAAAAGAACGACTTTTGAATGCCTCGCTGTTTAAGTTAAGAGGTGAAACCAAGACCAGAGGAGTTTTTGAGATTTTTTATCGGCCAGAGATGCAACAATGGCACACTTTTTTTAATAGCATGGAAAAGAACGACTATTGAATACCTCGCTGTTTAAGTTAAGACGTGAAACCAAGACAAGAGAAAATTTTTAGATTTTTCATTGGTCAGAGATGCAACAATGGTACACTTTTTTAATAGCATGGAAAAGAACGACTATTTAATACCTCGCTGTTTCAGTTAAGAGGTGAAATCAAGACCAGAGGGATTTTTGATATTTTTCATTGGTCAGAGATGCAACACTGGTACACTTTTTAATAGCATGGAAAAGAACGACTATTGAATGCCTCGCTGTTTAAGGTAATAGGTGAAACCAAGACTAGAATAATTTTTTAGAGTTTTTAATGGTCATAGACGAAACACTGTAAATTTTTTTTAATTACAAAGGAAAAGAGGAACAATTGAAAGCCTTGCTGTTTAGATTAATTGTTAAACCGAATACCAGAGTTGTTTTTTAGTACTTTCTTTGGTCAGATATGAAAACATGATGCAGTTTTCCTATAGAATTGAAAAGAACGACTTTTGAATGCCTCGCTGTGTAAGTTAAGAGGTGAAACCAAGACCAAAGGATTTTTTAAGATTTTTCATAGGTCAGAGATGCAACCATGGTACTCTTTTTTAATTAGCAGTGAGAAGAACGACTATTGACTGCCTCGCTGTTTAAGTTATGATGTGAAATCAAGACCAGAGGAATTTTTGAGATTTTTCATTGGTCAGAGATGCAACAATGGTAAACTTTTTTAATAGCGTGGAAAAGAACGACAATTGAATGCCTCGCTGTTTCAGTTAAGAGGTGAAACCAAGACCAGAGGAATTTTTGAGATTTTTCATTGGTCAGAGATGCAACAATGGTACAGTTTTTTACTAACTTGGAAAAGAACGACTATTGAATGCCCTGCTGTTTAAGTTAAGAGGTGAAATCAAGACCAGAGGAGTTTTTTAGATTTTTCATTGGTCAGAGATGCAACAATGGTACACTTTTTTAATAGCATGGAAAAGAACGACTTTTAAATGCCTCGCCGTTTAAGTTAGAGGCGAAATCAAGACCACAGGAATTTTTTAGATTTTTCATTGGTCAGAGACGAAAAAATGGTAATGTTTTTTAATAGAATGTAAAAGAAAGACTATTGAATGCCTCACGGTTAAAGTTAGAGGGGAAACCAATCCGATAGGAATACTTTAGATTTTTAATTGGTCAGAGATGCAACAATGGTACTGTTTTTAATTAGCATATAAAAAAACTACTATTGATAACCCCAATGTTTAAGTTTAGTGTTTAAACAGATACCACAGTAGTATAATAGATTATTCATTGGTCAGAAAAGCAGTAATGGTACTGTTTTCTATTAGAATGGAAAAGAACGACTATTGAATGCATCACTATTTAAGTTAAGAGGTGAAACCAAGACCAGAGGAGTTTTAGAGATTTTTCATCGGTCAGAGATGCAACAATGGTACTGTTTTCTAATAGCATGGAAAAGAACGACTATTGAATGCCTCGCTGTTTAAGTTAGAGGTGAAATCAAAACTAGAGGAATTTTTGAGTTTTTTCATTGGTCAAAGATGCAACAATTGTACAGTTTTTTAATAACATGGAAAAGAACGACTATTGAATGCCTCGCTGTTTAAGTTAAGAGGTGAAACAAAGACCAGAGGAATTTTTTAGATTCCTCTTAACTTAAATAACTTAAAAGTGTACCATTGTTGCATCTCTGACAAATGGAAAATTTCAAAAATTCCTCTGGTCTTGGTTTCACCTCTTAACTTAAACAGCCGTGCATTCAATAGTCGTTCTTTTCCATGCTTTTAAAAAAGTGTACCATTGTTGCATCTCTGACCAATGAAAAATCTAAAAAATTCCTCTGGTCTTGATTTCACCTCTTAACTTAAACAGCGAGGCATTCAATAGTCGTTCTTTACCATTCTATTAAAAAACAGTACCATTGTTGCATCTCTGACCGATGAAAAATCTCAAAAACTCCTCTGGTCTTGGTTTCACCTCTTAACTTAAACAGCGAGGTACTCAAAAGTCGTTCTTTTCCATGCTATTAAAAAATAGTATCATTGTTGCATCTCTGACCAATGAAAAATCTAAAAAATTCCTCTGGTCTTGATTTCACCTCTTAACTTAAACAGCGAAGCATTCAATAGTCGTTCTTTTCCATTCTATTAAAAAAGTGTACCGTTGTTGCATCTCTGACCAATGGAAAATCTAAAAAATTCCTCTGGTGTTGATTTCCCCTCTTAACTTAAACAGCGAGGCATTCAATAGTCGTTCTTTTCTATGCTATTAAAAAAGTGTACCATTGTTGCATCTCTGACCAATGAAAAATCTAAAAAATTCCCCTGGTCTTGGTTTCACCTCTTAACTTAAACAGCGAGGTATTCAATAGTCGTTCTTTTCCATGCTATTAAAAAAGTTTACCATTGTTGAATCTCTGACCAATGAAAAATATCAAAAATTTATCTGGTCTTGATTTCACCTCTTAACTTAAACAGCGAGGCATTCAATTGTCGTTCTTTTCCATGCTATTAAAAAAATGTAACATTGTTGCATCTCTGACCAATGAAAAATCTCAAAAACTCCTCTGGTCTTGGTTTCACCTCTTAACTTAAATAGCGAGGCATTCAATAGTTGTTCTTTTCCATTCTATTAAAAAACAGTACCATTGTTGCATCTCTGACCGATGAAAAATCTCAAAAACTCCTCTGGTCTTGGTTTCACCTCTTAACTTAAACAGCGACGCACTCAAAAGTCTTTCTTTTCCATTCTATTAAAAAACAGTACCATTGTTGCATCTCTGACAAATGAAAAATCTAAAAAATTCCTCTGGTCTTGGTTTCACCTCTTAACCTAAACAGCGAGGCATTCAATAGTCGTTCTTTTCCATTCTATTAAAAAAGAGTACCATTGTTGCATCTCTGACCAATGTAAAATCTCAAAAATTCCTATGGTCTTGGTTTCACCTTTTAACTTAAACATCCGTGCATTCATTAGTTGTTCTTTTCCATGCTATTAAAAAAGTGTACCATTGTTGCATCTCTGACCAATGAAAAATCTAAAAAATTCCTCTGGGCTTGTTTTCACCTCTTAACTTAGACAGCGATGTATTCAATAGTCGTTCTTTTCCATGCTATTAAAAAACTGTACCATTGTTGCATATCTGACCAATGAAAAATCTAAAAAATTCCTCTGGTCTTGATTTCACCTCTTAACTTAAACAGCGATGCATTCAATGATCGTTCTTTTCCATGCTATTAAAAAACCATACCATTATTGCATCTCTGACCGATGAAAAATCTCAAAAACTCCTCTGGTTTGGTTCACCTCTTAACTTAAACAGCGAGGCATTCAATAGTCTTTCTTTTCCATGCTATTATTAAACAGTACCATTGTTGCATCTCTGACCAATGAAAAATCTAAAAAATTCCTCTGGTCTTTGTTTCACCTCTTAACTTAAACAGCGAGGCATTCAATAGTCGTTCTTTTTAATTCTTTTAAAAAACAGTACCATTGTTGCATCTCTGACCAATGAAAAATCTAAAAAATTCCTCTGGTCTTGGTTTCACCTCTTAACTTAAACAGCGAGGCATTCAATAGTCGTTCTTTTCAATTATATTAAAAAACAGTATCATTGTTGCATCTCTGACCAATAAAAAATGAAACTCAGAGAGGAGAGAAAGTAACAAAAATGAAAAATAAAATCAAAAAGGGTGAAAAAATGAGGATTTTGTCAGCCAGCGAACCCTGAAGATGACAAAATATAAGCAAATATTTCGACAAGGACCTCCGCCAAGTCGTCCTCAGTGCTAAACAAACAAGAAAGAAAAAAAAATAGTTGTTCTTTTCCATTCTATTAAAAAACAGTACCATTGTTGCATCTCTGACCGATGAAAAATCTCAAAAACTCCTCTGGTCTTGGTTTCACCTCTTAACTTAAACAGTGACGCACTCAAAAGTCATTCTTTTCCATGCTATTAAAAAAGTGTACCATTGTTGCATCTCTGACCAATGAAAATCTAAAAAATTCCTCTGGTCTTGATTGCACCTCTTAACTTAAACAGCGCTGCTTTAACTTGTCTTTCATGTCAATGTTATTAGAAAAGAGTACCAGCTGTGCATCTCTGACCGTAGGAAAGTCTAAGATTTTAATATTGTAACGGTTACAACAATTAATTGAAGCAGAACTTCAATCAGTTTTCGTTTTTTTCAATGATGTTAGAAAAGTGTAGGCCTACATTTGTTGCATCTCTGAAACTTGTCAAATCTTAAAAATTCCTCACCTCTTAACTTAAACAGCGAGTAATTCCATTGTCTTTCATCTCACTATTATTAGAAAAGAGTAGGCCTAGCAGTGTTGCATTTCTCAAAATTGGAATATCTGAGATATTACTCTTGTCTTGGTTACAAAACTTAGTAGAAGTGGAACTTCAATGAGTTTTCTATCTATTCAATGATGTTAGAAAAGTGTAGGCCTAACTTTGTTTATTTTGTGACCGTTGAAAAATCTAAGAAAATCCTCTGGTCTTCGATTCACCTCTTAACTTAAACAGCAAGGCATTCAATAGTCGTTCTTTTACATGCTGTTAAAAAAGTGTACCATTGTTGCATCTCTGACCAATGAAAAATCTCAAAAATTTATCTGGTCTTGATTTCACCTCTTAACTTAAACAGCGAGGCATTCAATAGTCGTTCTTTTCCATGCTATTAAAAAAGTGTACCATTGTTGCATCTCTGACCAATGAAAAATTTCAAAAATTCCTCTGGTCTTGAGTTCACCTCTTAACCTAAACAGCGAGGCATTCAATAGTAGTTCTTTTCCATGCTATTAGAAAACAGTACCATTGGTGCATCTCTGACCAATGAAAAATCTAAGGAACTCCTCTTGTCTTGGTTTCACCTCTTAACTTAAACAGTAAGGCTATCTAAAGTCGTTCATTTCAATTTTATTAAAAAACAGTAACATTCTTGTATCTCTGACCAATGAAAAATTTTAAAAAATTCCTCTGGTCTTGTTTTCACCTCTTAACTTAAACAGCGAGGCATTCAATAGTCGTTCTTTTCCATGCTATTAAAAAAGTGTACCATTGTTGCATCTCTGACCAATGAAAAATCTCAAAAATTGATCTGGTCTTGATTTCACCTCTTAACTTAAACAGCGAGGCATTCAAAAGTCGTTCTTTTCCATGCTATTAAAAAAATGTAACATTGTTGCATCTCAGACCAATGAAAAATCTCAAAAATTTATCTGGTCTCGATTTCACCTCTTAACTTAAACAGCGAGGCATTCAATAGTCGTTCTTTTCCATGCTATTAAAAAAATGTAACATTGTTGCATCTCTGACCAATGAAAAATCTCAGAAACTCCTCTGGTCTTGGTTTCACCTCTTAACTTAAACAGCGACGCACTCAAAAGTCATTCTTTTCCATGCTATTAAAAAATAGTACCATTGTTGCATCTTTGACCAATGAAAAATCTCAAAAAATTCCTCTGGTCTTGATTTCACCTCTTAACTTAAACAGCGAGGCATTCAATAGTCGTTCTTTTCAATGCTATGAAAATATTGTACCATTGTTGCATCTCTGACAAATGGAAAATTTCAAAAATTCCTCTGGTCTTGGTTTCACCTCTTAACTTAAACAGCCGTGCATTCAATAGTCGTTCTTTTCCATGCTATTAAAAAAGTGTACCATTGTTGCATCTCTGACCAATAAAAAATCTAAGAAATTACTCTGGTCTCGAGTTTACTTCTAAGTTACAACATACTGCTTTCAATTGTCTCTCTTTTAAATGCTGTTAGAAAAGAGTAGGCCTAGCTGTGTTTCATCTCTGACCGTTAAAAAATCTTAAGATTATCCTATTGTCTTAATTTCAACACATAATTGAAAAAGCAAGGTTTTAAGTTTTCGTTTTATTCAAAGGTATTTAAAAATAGTACCATTCTTTCATCTCTGACCCATGAAAAATCTCAAAAGTTTCCTCAGGTTTTGATTTCACCTCTTAACTTAAACAGCGAGGCATTCAATGATCGTTCTTTTCCATTCTATTAAAAAACCATACCATTATTGCATCTCTGACCGATGAAAAATCTCAAAAACTCCTCTGGTTTGGTTCACCTCTTAACTTAAACAGCGAGGCTTTCAATAGTCGTTCTTTTCCATGCTATTATTAAACAGTACCATTGTTGCATCTCTGACCAATTAAAAATCTAAGAATTTCCTTTGGTCTTATTTTCACTTCTTAACTTAAACAGCGAGGCATTCAATAGTCGTTTTTTTCAATGCTATTAAAAAAAAGTAACATTGTTTCATCTCTGACCAATGAAAAATCTAAAAAATTCCTCTGGTCTTGGTTTCACATCTTAACTTACACAGTGAGGCATTCAAAAGTCGTTCTTCTACATGCTATTAGAAAACAGTACCATGTTTGCATCTCTGACCAAAGAAAGATCTCAGAAATTACTAAGGGATTGGGTTAACAACTTAATATAAACAACACAGCTATCAATGGTCTTTATTTTAAATGCTATTAAAAAAGTGTACCATTGTTGCATCTCTGACAAATGGAAAATTTCAAAAATTCCTCTGGTCTTGGTTTCACCTCTTAACTTAAACAGCCGTGCATTCAATAGTCGTTCTTTTCCATGCTATTAAAAAATTGTACCATTGTTGCATCTCTGACCAATAAAAAATCTAAAAAAATCCTCTGGTCTTGATTTCAACTCTTAACATAAACAACAAGGTTTTAAATTGTTTTTCTTGTCAATACTATTAGAAAAGTGTAGGCCTACTATTTTTTCATTTCTGACCGTTGAAAAATCTAAAATTATTCTATTGTCTTAGTTACAAGTTATAATTTAAAAAGCACTGCATTCACTTTTTATTCTATTAAAATCTATTAAAAAATGTACCATTGTTGCATCTCTGACCAATGAAAAATCTCAAAAGTTTCCTCAGGTTTTGATTTCACCTCTTAACTTAAACAGCGAGGCATTCAATGATCGTTCTTTTCCATTCTATTAAAAAACCATACCATTATTGCATCTCTGACCGATGAAAAATCTCAAAAACTCCTCTGGTTTGGTTCACCTCTTAACTTAAACAGCGAGGCATTCAAAAGTCGTTCTTTTCCATGCTATTATTAAACAGTACCATTGTTGCATCTCTGACCAATTAAAAATCTAATAATTTTCTCTGGTCTTAGTTTCACCTGTTAACTTAAACAGCGAGGCTTTCAATATTCGTTCTTTTCAATTCTTTTAAAAAACAGTACCATTGTTACATCTCTGACCAATGAAAAATCTTAAAAAATTCCTCTGGTCTTGTTTACAACTCTTAACATAAACAGCGAGGCATTCAATAGTCGTTCTTTTAAATGATATTAAAAAACAGTATCATTGTTGCATCTCTGACCAATAAAAAATGAAACTCAGAGAGGAGAGAAAGTAACAAAAATGAAAAATAAAATAAAAAAGGGTGAAAAATGAGGATTTTGTCAGCCAGCGAACCATGAAGATGACAAAATATAAGCAAATATTTTGACAAGGACCTCCGCCAAGTCGTCCTCAGTGCTAAACAAAAAAGAAAGAAAAAAAAATAGTTGTTCTTTTCCATTCTATTAAAAAACAGTACCATTGTTGCATCTCTGACCGATGAAAAATCTCAAAAACTCCTCTGGTCTTGGTTTCACCTCTTAACTTAAACAGTGACGCACTCAAAAGTCATTCTTTTCCATTCTATTAAAAAACATTACCATTATTGCATCTCTGACCAATGAAAAATCTAAAAAATTCCTCTGGTCTTGGTTTCACCTCTAACTTAAAAAGCGAGTCATTCAATAGTTGTTCTTTTCCATTCTATTAAAAAAGTGTACCATTGTTGCATCTCTGACAAATGGAAAATTTCAAAAATTCCTCTGGTCTTGGTTTCACCTCTTAACTTAAACAGCCTTGCATTCAATAGTCGTTCTTTTCCATGCTATTAAAAAAGTGTACCATTGTTGCATCTCTGACCAATGAAAAATCTAAGAAATTCCTCTGGTCTTGATTTCACCTCTTAACTTAAACAGCGAGGCACTCAAAAGTCGTTCTTTTCCATGCTATTAAAAAACAGTACCATTGTTGCATCTCTGACCAATGAAAAATCTAAAAAATTCCTCTGGTCTTGATTTCACCTCTTAACTTAAACAGCGAGGCATTCAATAGTCGTTCTTTTCCATTCTATTAAAAAAGTGTACCATTGCTGCATCTCTGACCAATGGAAAATCTCAAATATTCCTCAGGTCTTGGTTTCACCTCTTAACTTAAACAGCGAGGCATTCAATAGTCGTTCTTTTCCATGCTATTAAAAAAGTGTACCTTTGCTGCATCTCTGACCAATGAAAAATCTAAAAATTCCTCTGGTCTTGATTGCACCTCTTAACTTAAACAGCGAGGCATTCAATAGTCGTTCTTTTCCAAGGTGTTAAGAAACTGTACCATTGCTGTATCTCTGACCAATTAAAAATCTAAAAATTACTCTGGTCTTGGTTTCACCTCTTAATATAAACAGCGATGTTTTCAATAGTCGTTCTTTTCAATGATATTAAAAAAGAGTAGGCCTACCATTGTTGCATCTCTGACCAATGAAAAATCTCAAGAAGTCCTCTGGTCTTGATTTCATCTCTAACTTAAACAGTGAGGCATTCAATATTCTTTCTTTTCCATACTATTAAAAAACAGTACCATTGTTGCATCTCTGACCCATTAAAAATCTAAAAAATTCCTCTGGTCTTGGTTTCACCACTTAACTTAAACAGCGAGGCATTCAAAAGCCGTTCTTTCCATGCTATTAAAAAACAGTACCATTGTTGCATCTCTGAACAATGAAAAATCTAAAAAATTCCCCTGGTCTTGATTTCACCTCTTAACTTAAACAGCGAGGAATTCAATAGTCGTTCTTTTCCATGCTATTAAAAAAGTGTGCCATTGTTGCATCTCTGACCAATGAAAAATCTAAAAAATTCCCCTGGTCTTGATTTCACCTCTTAACTTAAACAGCGAGGTATTCAATAGTCGTTCTTTTCCATGCTATTAAAAAAAAGTACCATTGTTGCATCTCTGACCAATGAAAAATCTCAAAAATTCCTCTGGTCTTGATTTCACCTCTTAACTTAAACAGCGAGGCATTCAATAGTCGTTCTTTTCCATACTATTAAAAAACAGTACCATTGTTGCATCTCTGACCAATTAAAAATCTAAAAAATTCCTCTGGTCTTGGTTTCACCTCTTAATTTAAACAGCGAGGCATTCAATAGTCATTCTTTTCCATGCTAATTAAAAAACAGTACCATTGTTGCATCTCTGACCAATGAAAAATTTTAAAAAATTCCTTTGGTCTTGGTTTAACCTCTTAACCTAAACACCAAGGCTTTCAATAGTCGTTTTTTTCCATGCTATTAAAAAAGTGTACCATTGTTGCATCTCTGACCAATGAAAAATCTCAAAAATTCCTCTGGTCTTGATTTCACCTCTTAACTTAAACAGTGAGGCATTCAATAGTATTTATTTTCCATGCAATTAAAAAAATGTGACATTGTTGCATCTCTGACCAATGAAAAATCTCAAAAATTCCTCTGGTCTTGATTTCACCTCTTAACTTAAACAGCGAGGCATTCAATAGTCGTTCTTTTCCATGCTATTAAAAAAATGTAACATTGTTGCATCTCTGACCAATGAAAAATCTCTAAAATTCCTCTGGTCTTGGTTTCACCTCTTAACTTAAATAGCGAGGCATTCAAAAGTCGTTCTTTTCCATGCTTTTAAAAATCAGTACCATTGTTGCATCTCTGACCGATGGAAAATATCAAAAACTCCTCTGGTCTTTGTTTCACCTCTTAACTTAAACAGTGAGGCACTCAATAGTCATTCTTTTCCATGTTATTAAAAAATAGTACCATTGTTGCATCTCTGACCAATGAAAAATCTAAAAAATTCCTCTGGTCTTGATTTCACCTCTTAACTTAAACAGCGAGGCATTCAATAGTCGTTCTTTTCCGTTCAGTTAAAAAAGTGTACCATTGTTGCATCTCTGACCAATGGAAAATTTCAAAAACTCCTCTGGTCTTGGTTTCACCTCTTAACTTAAACAGCCGTGCATTCAATAGTCGTTCTTTTCCATGCTATTAAAAAAGTGTACCATTGTTGCATCTCTGACCAATGAAAAATCTAAAAAAGTCCCCTGGTTTTGGTTTCACCTCTTAACTGAAAAACTAAGTCTTTCAATTATATTTCTTTGCAATACTATTAAAAAAGTGTAACTTTGTCTCATCTCTGACCGTATAATGATCTTAATAAAATCCTAAGGTCCCCGTTTTACAAATTATAAAAGAAAGTTTGGCATTCAATAATCGTTCTTTTCCATTCTATTAAAAAACCATACCATTATTGCATCTCTGACCGATGAAAAATCTCAAAAACTCCTCTGGTTTGGTTCACCTCTTAACTTAAACAGCGAGGCATTCAAAAGTCGTTCTTTTCAATGCTATTATTAAACAGTACCATTGTTGCATCTCTGACCAATGAAAAATCTAAAAAATTTCTCTGGTCTTGGTTTCACCTCTTAACTTAAACAGCGAGGCATTCAATAGTCGTTCTTTTCAATGCTATTAGAAACCAGTAACATTGTTACATCTCTGACCAATGAAAAATCTAAAAAATTCCTCTGGTCTTGGTTTCACATCTTAACTTAAACAGCGAGGTATTCAATAGTCGTTCTTTTCAATTCTATTAAAAAACAATATCATTGTTGCATCTCTGACCAATGAAAAATGAAACTCAGAGAGGAGAGAAAGTAACAAAAATGAAAAATAGAATCAAAAAGGGTGAAAAAATGAGGATTTTGTCAGCCAGCGAACCATGAAGATGACAAAATATAAGCAAATATTTCGACAAGGACCTCCGCCAAGTCGTCCTCAGTGCTAAACAAACAAGAAACAAAAAAAAACGAAAATCTAACCTTTTGAAGTTTACTAAACAAAGGCAGAACAGACAGTGTCTGTTCTGCCTTTGTTCAGTAAACTTCGAAAGGTTAGATTTTTGTTTTTTTTTCTTTTCTTTTTTGTTTAGCACTGAGGACGACTTGGCAGAGGTCCTTGTTGAAATATTTGCTTATATTTTTTCATCTTCATGGTTCACTGGCTGACAAAATCCTCGTTTTTTCACCCATTTTTATTTTATTTTTCATTTTTGTTACTTTCTCTCCTCTCTGAGTTACATTTGTCATGTATAGCCAGTGTGGTCTAAGAATGTATCTGACCAATGAAAAATCTAAAAAATTCCTCTGGTCTTGATTTCACCTCTTAACTTAAACAGCGAGGCATTCAATAGTCGTTCTTTTCAATTCTATTAAAAAACAGTACCATTGTTCCATCTCTGACCGATGAAAAATCTCAAAAACTCCTCTGGTCTTGGTTTCACCTCCTAACTTAAACAGTGAGGCATTCAAAAGTCGTTCTTTTTCATGATAATAGAAGAGTGTTACAATGTTGGATCTATGAAGAATTGAAAATTAAAAAATTCCAATGGTCTTTGTTACAACACTTAATTTAGAAAGTAAGGCTTTCAAATGTCGTTCTTTTAAGTGCTGTTAGAAAAGTTTTAAATTGTTGCATATATAAACAAAGAAAAAATCTATAAAAAACCTCTGGTATTGGTTTCACCTCTTAACTTAAACAGCGAGGCATTCAATAGTCGTTCTTTTCCATGCTATTAAAAAAGTGTACAATTGTTGCATCTCTGACCAATGAAAAATCTCATAAGATCCTATGGTCTTAGTTTCACCTCTTAACTTAAACAGCAAGGCATTCAAGAGTCGTTCTTTTCCATGCTATTAAAAACAGTACCATTTTTGCAACTCTGACCATTTAAAAATCTCAAAAATTCCTCAGGTTTTAATTTGACCTCTTAAATTAAACAGCGAGGCATTCAATAGTCGTTATTTTCCATTCTATTAAAAAAGTGTACCATTGTTGCATCTCTGACCAATGGAAAATCTCAAAAATTCCTCTGGTCATGGTTTCACCTCTTAACTTAAAAAGCGGATATTCAATAGTCGTTCTTTTCCATGCTATTAAAAAAGTGTACCATTATTGCAGCTCTGGCCAATGAAAAATCTAAAAATTCCTCTGGTCTTGATTTCGCCTCTTAACTTAAACTGCGAGGCATTTAATAGTCGTTCTTTTTCATGCTATTAAAAAAGTGTAACATTGTTGCATCTCTGACCAATGAAAAATCTAAAAAATTCCTCTGGTCTTGATTTCACCTCTTAACTTAAACAGCAAGGCATTCAATAGTCGTTCTTTTCCCTGCTATTAAAAAAATGTACTATTGTTGCATCTCTGACCAATGAAAAATCTAAAAAATTCCTCAGGTCTTGATTTCACCTCTTAACTTAAACAGCAAAGCATTCAATAGTCGTTCTTTTCCATTCTATTAAAAAACAGTACCATTATTGCATCTCTGACCGATGAAAAATATCAAAAACTCCTCTGGTTTGGTTCACCTCTTAACTTAAACAGCGAGGCATTCAAAAGTCGTTATTTTTCCATTCTATTAAAAAAAAGTACCATTTTTGCATCTCTGACCAATGAAAAATCTAAGAAATTCCTATGGTCTTGTTTTCACCTCTTAACTTAAAAAGCGAGGCATTCAATAGTCGTTCTTTTAAATTCTATTAAAAAACAGTACCATTGTTGCATCTCTGACAAATGAAAAATCTAAAAAATTCCTCTGGTCTTGTTTTCACCTCTTAACTTAAACAGCGAGGCATTCAATAGTTGTTCTTTTCTATGCTATTAAAAATGTGTACCATTGTTAGATCTCTGACCAATGAAAAATCTAAAAAATTCCTCTTATCTTGGTTTCACCTTTTAACTTAAACAGCGAGGCATTCAATAGTCGTTCTTTTTAATTCTATTAAAAAACATTTCCAGTAGTTAATCTCTGACCAATTACAAATATCAGATTTTACTCTTGTATTAGTTTCACTAATTAGCATAAACAGTAAGGTTTCCTATATTCTTTCATTTCCATGCTATTAAAAAAAAATACTGCAGTTTTAACTATTACAAATGAAAAATCTCAAAAATTACCATGGGCCTGGATTAACCTCTTAACCTAAACAGTAAGGCATTCAATAGTCGTTCTTTTCAATTCTATTAACAAACAGTACCATTGTTGCATTTCTGAGCGATGAAAAATCTCAAAAACTCCTCTGGTCTTGATTTCACATCTTAACCTAAACAGCGAGGCATTCAATATTCGTTATTTTCAATGCTAATAAAAAAGTGTACGATTGTTTCATATCTGGCCAATTGAAAATATAAAAAATTCATCTTGTCTTGGTTTCATCTCTTAACAGAAACAGCAAAGTATTTAGAAGTCGTTATTTTCAGTGCTTTTAAAATAGTATAACATCTCTTCATATCTGTAAAAAGTAAAATCTAAAAAATTCCACGGGTCTTGGTTTAACCTCTTAACTTAAAAAGCGAGGCATTCAATAGTCGTTCTTTTCCATGCTATTAAAAAAGTGTACCATTGTTGCATCTCTGGCCAATGAAAAATCTAAGAATTACTCTGGTCTTGATTTCACCTCTTAACTTAAACAGCGAGGCATTCAATAGTCGTTATTTTTCATTCTATTAAACAAGTATACCATTGTTGCATCTCTGACCAATGAAAAATCTAAAAAATTCCTCTGGTCTTGGTTTCACCTCTTAACTTAAACAGCGAGGCATTCAATAGTCGTTCTTTTCCCTTCTATTAAAAAATGTACAATTGTTGAATCTGTTACCAATTAAAAATCTAAAAAAGTCCTATGGTCTTGATTTCACCTCTTAACTTAAACAGCAAAGCATTCAATAGTCGTTCTTTTCCATTATATTAAAAAACAGTACCATTATTGCATGTCTGACCAATGAAACATATAAAAATCTCCTCTGGTTTGGTTCACCTCTTAACTTAAACAACAAGGCTTTCAATAGTCGTTCTTTTTCCATGCATTTAGAAAACAGTTCAATTGTTGCATTACTTACAAAAGAAAAATCTTAAGCAATTACTCATGGATTAATTAAACAACTTAACCTAGACATAGAGTCTTTCTATTGTCGCTCATTTAATTACTATTAAGAAACAGTAAAATTTCGTCTGCTATTAAACATGAAAGGTCTAAAAATTAATCTTGTCTTGGTTTCACATATTATCTTACAAAGTGAGGTTTTCAATTGTCGTTCTTTTCCATGCTATTAAAAAAGTGTACCATTGTTGCATCTCTGACCAATGAAACATCTAAAAAATTCCTCTGGTCTTAGTTTCAACTCTTAACTTAAACAGCGAGGCTTTCAAAAGTCGTTCTTTTCCATGCTTTTAAAAAACAGTATCATTGTTTCATCTCTGACCAATGAAAAATCTAAAAAATTCCTCTGGTCTTGGTTTCACATATTAACTTAGACAGCGAGGCATTCAATAGTCGTTCTTTTCAATTCTATTTAAAAAACAGTACCATTGTTGCATCTCTGACAAATTAAAAATCTAAAAATTCCTCTGGTCTTCATTTCACCTCTTAACTTAGACAGCTAGGCATTCAATAGTCGTTCTTTTCCATTATATTAACAAACAGTACCATTGTTGCATCTCTCACCGATGAAAAATCTCAAAAACTCCTCTGGCCTTGTTTTCACCTCTTAACTTAAACAGCGAGGCATTCAAAAGTCGTTCTTTTCCATGCTATTAAAATAGTGAACCATTGTTGCATATCTGACCAATTAAAAAACTCAAAAATTCCTCTGCTCTTGGTTTCACCTCTTAACTTAAACAGTTAGGCATTTAATAGTCGTTCTTTTCCATGCTATTAAAAAATTGTACAATTGTTTCATCTATTACAAAATAAAAATATCAAAAATTAATCTGGTCTTGATTTAACCTCTTAACTTAAACAGCGATGCATTCAATAGTCGTTCTTTTCCATGCTGATTAAAAAAGTGTACCATAGTTGCATCTCTGACCAATGAAAAATTTTAAAAAATTCCTCTGGTCTTGGTTTCACCTCTTAACTTAAACAGCGAGGCATTAAATAGTCGTTCTTTTACATGCTATTAAAAAAGTGTACCATTGTTGCATCTCTGACCAATGAAAAATCTCAAAAACTCCTCTGGTCTTGGTTTCACATCTTAACTTAAAAAGCGAGGCATTCAATAGTCGTTCTTTTCCACGCTATTAAAAAAATGTACCATTGTTGCATATATGACCAATGAAAAATCTAAAAAATTACTCTGGTCTTACTTTCACCTCTTAAATTAAACAGCGAGGCATTTAATAGTCGTTCTTTTCCATTCTATTATAAAATCAGTACCATTGTTGCATCTCTGACCGATGAAAAATCTCAAAAACGCCTCTGGTCCTGGTTTCACCTCTTAACTTAAACAGCGAGGCATTCAATAGTTGTTATTTTCCATTCTATTAAAAATCAGTACCATTGTTGCATCTCTGACCGATGAAAAATCTCAAAAACTCTTCTGGTCTTGATTTCACCTCTTAACTTAAACAGCAAGGCATTCAAAAGTCGTTCTTTTCCATGCTATTAAAAAAGTGTACCATTGTTGCATCTCTGACCAATGAAAAATCTCAAAAACTCCTCTCGTCTTGGTTTCACCTCTTATCTTAAACAGCGAGGCATTCAAAAGTCGTTCTTTTCCATGCTGTTGAAAAAGTGTACCATTGTGGCATCTCTGACCAATGAAAAATCAAAAAAATTCCTCTGGTCTTGATTTCACCTCTTAATTTAAACAGCGAGGCATTCAATAGTCGTTCTTTTCCATGCTATTAAAAAACATGTACCATTGTTGCATAACTGACCAATGAAAAATATAAAAAATTCCTCTGGTCTTGTTTTCATATCTTAACTTAAACAGCGAGCCATTCAATAGTCGTTCCTCTCCATGCTATTAAAAAAGTGTACCATTGTTGCATCTCTTACAAGTGAAAAATCTTAAGAAATTCCTCTGATCTTGGGTTCACCTCTTAACTTCAACAGCAAGGCTTTCAATTGTCGTTTTTGTTCCTGCTATTGGAAAAGTGTACCATAGTTGACTATCTGACCAATTAAAAATCTAAAAATGTCATCGGGTTTTTATTTCACTTCTTAACTTAAACAGTGAGGCATTAAATAGTCGTTATTTTACATTCTATTAAAAAAAGTGTACTACTGTTGCATCTCTGACCATTGAAAAATCTCAAAAAGTCCTCTGGTCTTGATTTCACCTCTTAACATAAACAGCGTGGCATTCAATAGTCGTTCTTTTCCATGCTATTAAAAAAGTGTACCATTGTTGCATCTCTGACCAATGAAAAATCTCAAAAATTCCTCTGGTCTTAATTTCACCTCTTAACTTAAACAGCGAGGCACTCAATAGTCGTTCTTTTCCATTCTATTAAAAAATCAGTACCATTGTTGCATCTCTGACCGATGAAAAATCTCAAAAACTCCTCTGGTCTTGGTTTAACCTCTTAACTTAAAAAGCGAGGCACTCAAAAGTCGTCCTTTTCCATGCTCTTAAAAAATTGTACCATTGTTGCATCTCTGACAAATGAAAAATCTCAAAAACTCCTCTGGTCTTGTTTTCACCTCTTATCTTAAGAAGCAAGGCATTCAAAAGTCGTTCTTTTCCATGCTGTTAAAAAAGTGTACCATTGTTGCATCTCTGACAAATGAAAAATCAAAAAAATTCCTCTGGTCTTGATTTCACCTCTTAACTTAAACAGCGAGGCATTCAATAGTCGTTCTTTTCCATGCTATTAAAAAAATGTACCATTGTTGCATATCTGACCAATGAAAAATCTAAAAAATTCCTCTGGTCTTGGTTTCATATCTTAACTTAAACAGCGAGCCATTCAATAGTCGTTCCTCTCCATGCTATTAAAAAAGTGTACCATTGCTGCATCTCTGACAAGTGAAAAATTTTTAAAAATTCCTCTGGTCTTGAGTTCACCTCTTAATTTAAACAGCAAGGCTTTCAATAGTTGTTCTTTTCCATGCTATTAAAAAAGTGTACCATTGTTGCATCTCTGAACAATCGAAAATCTAAAAAATTCCTCTGGTCTTGGTTTCACCTCTTAATTTAAACAGAGAGGCATTCAATAGTCGTTCTTTTCCACGTTAGTAAAAAACTGTACCATTGTTGCATCTCTGACCAATGAAAAATCTAAAAATTCCTCTGGTCTTGATTTCACCTCTTAACTTAAACAGCGAGTCATTCAGTAGTCGTTCTTTTCCATGCTATTAAAAAAGTGTACCATTGTTGCATCTCTGACCAATGAAAAATCTAAAAAAATCCTCTGGTCTTGATTTCACCTCTTAACTTAAACAGCGAGGCATTCAATAGTCGTTCTTTTACCTGCTATTAAAAAAATGTACTATTTTTGCATCTCTGACCAATGAAAAATCTCAAAAAATCCTCAGGTTTTGATTTCACCTCTTAACTTAAACAGCGAGGCATTCAATAGTCGTTCTTTTCCATTCTATTAAAAAACAGTACCATTATTGCATCTCTGACCGATGAAAAATCTCAAAAACTCCTCTGGTTTGGTTTCACCTCTTAACTTAAACAGCGAGGCATTCAAAAGTCGTTATTTTTCCATTCTATTAAAAAACAGTACCATTGTTGCATCTCTGACCAATTAAAAATCTAAAAAAATCCTATGGTATTGGTTTCACATCTAACCTAAACAATGTTGCTTTCAGTATTCTCTAATTTCATTGCTCTTAAAAAACAGTACCATTGTTTCATTTATTACAATTAAAAAATCTAAAAATTTAGCATTGTAGTGGTTAAAACTCTAAATTTAAACAGCAAGGCATTCAATTTTCGTTCAGTTCCATGCTATTAAAAAAGTGTACCATTTTTACATCTCTGACCAATGAAACATCTAAAAAAATTTCTCTGCTCTTAGTTTCACTTATTAATTTAAACAGCGATGCTTTCAATGGTTGTGCTTTTCAATGCTATAAGAAGACAGTACCATGTTTGAATATCATACAAGTTACAAATCTAAGAAATTCCTCTTCTATTGGTTTCAAATATTAAATTAGCCAACACGGCTTTAAATTTTGTCTCTTTTCCATGATTTTAAAAACAGTAACCTGTTTTCATCTATTAACAAAGAAAAATATCAAAAAATAGTATTCTCTTTATTTAACCTCTTAAATTAAAAAGAGAGGCATTCAATAGTCGTTCTT
Source organism: Artemia sp. Qi Xiang Cuo (assembly GCF_049724085.1). Classification (NCBI taxonomy): domain Eukaryota; kingdom Metazoa; phylum Arthropoda; class Branchiopoda; order Anostraca; family Artemiidae; genus Artemia; species Artemia sp. Qi Xiang Cuo. The sequence goes on from NC_142800.1 coordinate 9,033,465, forward strand.
TTCAATTCTATTAACAAACAGTACCATTGTTGCATTTCTCAGCGATGAAAAATCTCAAAAACTCCTCTGGTCTTGGTTTCACCTCTTAACTTAAACAGCGAGGCATTCAAAAGTCGTTCTTTTCCATGCTATTAAAAAAGTGTACCATTGTTGCATCTCTGACCAATGAAAAATCTAAAAAATTCCTCTGGTCTTGGATTCACCTCTTAACTTAAACAGTGAGGCATTCAATTGTCGTTCTTTTCCATGCTATTCAAAAAAGTTTACCAATTTTGCATATCTGACCAATGAAAAAACTCAAAAATTCCTCTGGTCTTGATTTCACCTCTTAACTTAAACAACAAGGCATTCAATAGTCGTTCTTTTCCATGCTATTAAAAAAGTGTACCATCGTTGCATCTATGACCAATGAAAAAATCTAAAAAATTCCTCCGTTCTTGGTTTCACATATTAACCTAAACAGCGATTCATTAAATATTCGCTCTTGTACATTCTATTAAGAGAAAGTACCATTGTTACATATCTGACCTATGAAAAAACTCAAAAACTACTCATGTCTTTATTTAAACTATTAAATTAAAATTTGAGGTATTAAATAGTCGTTATTTTCCATGCTATTATAAAATCAGTACCATTGTTGCATCTCTGACCGATTAAAAATCTCAAAAACGCCTCTGGTCCTGGTTTCACCTCTTAACTTAAACAGCGAGGCATTCAATAGTTGTTATTTTCCATTCTATTAAAAATCAGTACCATTGTTGCATCTCTGACCGATGAAAAATCTCAAAAACTCTTCTGGTCTTGATTTCACCTCTTAACTTAAACAGCAAGGCATTCAAAAGTCGTTCTTTTCCATGCTATTAAAAAAGTGTACCATTGTTGCACCTCTGACCAATGAAAAATCTCAAAAAATCCTCTAGTCTTGGTTTCACCTCTTATCTTAAACAGCGAGGCATTCAAAAGTCGTTCTTTTCCATGCTGTTGAAAAAGTGTACCATTGTGGCATCTCTGACAAATGAAAAATCAAAAAAAATCCTCTGGTCTTGATTTCACCTCTTAACTTAAACAGCGAGGCATTCAATAGTCGTTCTTTTCCATGCTATTAAAAAAAAGTACCATTGTTGCATATCTGACAAATGAAAAATCTAAAAAAGTCCTCTGGTCTTGGTTTCATATCTTAACTTAAACAGCGAGGCATTCAATAGTCGTTCCTCTCCATGCTATTAAAAAAGTGTACCATTGTTGCATCTCTGACCAATGAAAAATCTAAAAAATTCCTCTGGTCTTGTGTTGAACTCTTATCTTAAACAGTGAGGCATTCAAAAGTCGTTCTTTTCCATGCTATTAAAAAACTGTACCAGTCTTGCATATCTGACCAATTGCAGATATCAATGATCTCCCTGATTTTGGTTTTAAATCTAAATTTAAAAGTATGGCAATAAATACTCGTTCTTTTCCCTTTTAATAAGAAACTGTACCAGTGTTGCATCTCTGATCAATTAAAATTCTAAAAAATTATTCTGGTCTTGATTTCACCTCTTAACTTAAACAACGAGGCATTCAATAGTCGTTCTTTTCCATGCTATTAAAAAAGTGTACCATTGCTGCATCTCTGACCAATGAAAAATCTCAAAATTTCCTCTGGTCTTGATTTCACCTCTTAACTTAAACAGCGAGGCATTCAATAGTCGTTCTTTTCCATTCTATTAAAAAACAGTACCATTGTTGCATCTCTGACCGATGAAAAATCTCAAAAACTCCTCTGGTCTTGGTTTTACCTCTTAACTTAAACAGCGAGGCAATCAAAAGTCGTTCTTTTCCATTCTCTTAAAAAATTGTACCATTGTTGCATCTCTGACCTATGAAAAATCTCAAAAACTCCTCTGGTCTTGTTTTCACCTCTTATCTTAAACAGCGAGGCATTCAAAAGTCGTTCTTTTCCATGCTGTTAAAAAAGTGTACCATTGTTGCATCTCTGACAAATGAAAAATCTAAAAAATTCCTCTGGTCTTGATTTCACCTCTTAACTTAAATAGCGAGGCATTCAATAGTCGTTCTTTTACATGCTATTAAAAAAATGTACCATTGTTGCATATCTGACCAATGAAAAATCTAAAAAATTCCTATGGTCTTGGTTTCATATCTTAACTTAAACAGCGAGCCATTCAATAGTCGTTCCTATCCATGCTATTAAAAAAGTGTACCATTGTTGCATCTCTGACCAATGAAAAATCTAAAAATTTTCTCTTGTCTTGGTTTCACGTCTTAACTTAAACAATGAGGTATTCAATAGTCTCTCTTTTCTATTCTATTAAAAAACAATACTACTGTTGCATCTATTACCCTTGAAAAATAAAAAAAATTAATATGGTCTTGATTTCACCTCTTAAATTAAACAGCAAGGCATTCAATAGTCGTTCTTATACATTCTATTAAAAAAGAGTACCATTGTTACATCTCTGACCAATTAAAAATCTAAAAAATTCATCTGCTCTTGGTTTCACCTCTTAATTTAACCAGCGAGGCTTTCAATAGTCGTTCTTTTCAATTTTATTAGAAAACAGTACCATTGTTGCATCTCTGACCAATGAAAAATCTAAGAAATTCCTCTTGTCTTAGTTTCACCTCTTAACTTAAACAGCGAGGCATTCAATAGTCGTTCTTTTCAATTCTATTAAAAACAGTACCATTGTTGCATCTCTGACCAATGAAAAGTCTAAAAAATTCCTCTGGTCTTCCTTTCACCTCTTAACTTAAACAGCGAGGCATTCAATAGTCGTTCTTTTCCATTCTATTAACAAACAGTACCATTGTTGCATTTCTCAGCGATGAAAAATCTCAAAAACTCCTCTGGCCTTGGTTTCACCTCTTAACTGAAACAGAGAGTCATTCAAATGTCGTTCCTCTTCATGCTAATAAAAAAGTGTAACATAGTTTAATCTCTGTCCAATGAAAAATCTAAAAAGTTCGTCTGGTCCTCGTTTCACCTCTTAACTTAAAAAGTGAGGCATTTAATAGTCGTTCTTTTCAAAGCTATTAAAATAAATTACAAATTTTGCAAATCAGACCAATGAAAAATCTAAAAAATTCGTCTGGTCTTGATTTAAACTCTTAACTTAAACAACGAGGCATTCAATAGTCGTTCTTTTCCATGCTATTAAAAAAGTGTACCATCGTTGCATCTCTGACCAATGAAAAAATCTAAAAAATTCCTCTGGTCTTGGTTTCACCTCTTAACTTAAACAGCGAGGCATTCAATAGTCGTTCTTTTACATTCTATTAAAAAAGTGTACCATTGTTGCATATCTGACAAATAAAAAATCTCATAAACTCCTCTGGTCTTGATTTCAAATCTTAACTTAAAAAGCGAGGCATTCAATAGTCGTTCTTTTCCATTCTATTAAAAAAATGTACCATTGTTGCATATCTGACCAATGAAAAATCTCAAAAATTCCTCTGGTCTTACTTTCACCTCTTAACTTAAACAGCGAGGCATTTAATAGTCGTTCTTTTCCATTCTATTATAAAATCAGTACCATTGTTGCATCTCTGACCGATTAAAAATCTCAAAAACGCCTCTGGTCCTGGTTTCACCTCTTAACTTAAACAGCGAGGCATTCAATAGTTGTTATTTTCCATTCTATTAAAAATCAGTACCATTGTTGCATCTCTGACCGATGAAAAATCTCAAAAACTCTTCTGGTCTTGATTTCACCTCTTAACTTAAACAGCAAGGCATTCAAAAGTCGTTCTTTTCCATGCTATTAGAAAAGTGTACCATTGTTGCATCTCTGACCAATGAAAAATCTCAAAAACTCCTCTAGTCTTGGTTTCACCTCTTATCTTAAACAGCGAGGCATTCAAAAGTCGTTCTTTTCCATGCTCTTTAAAAAGTGTACCATGGTTGCATCTCTGACCAATGAAAAATCAAAAAAAATCCTCTGGTCTTGATTTCACCTCTTAACTTAAACAGCGAGGCATTCAATAGTCGTTCTTTTCAATGCTATTAAAAAAAATTTACCATTGTTGCATATATGACCAATGAAAAATCTAAAAAATTACTCTGGTCTTGATTTAACATCTTAACTTAAACAGCGAGGCATTCAATAGTCGTTCATTTCCATGCTATTAAAAAAGTATACCATTGTTGCATCTCTGACCAATGAAAAATCTCAAAAATTCCTCTGGTTTTGATTTCACCTCTTAGCTTAAACAGTGAGGCATTCAATAGTCGTTCTTTTCCATGCTATTAAAAAAGTGTACCATTGTCGCATCTCTGACCAATGAAAAATCTTAAAAAAATCCTCTGGTCTTGATTTCAGCTCTTAACTTAGACATCGAGGAATTCAATAGTCGTTCTTTTCCATGCTATTAAAAAAAATGTACCATTACTGCTTCTTTGACGAATGGAAAATGTATAAAACTCCTCTGGTATTGGTTTCATCTCTTAACTTAAGCATTAAGGCATTCAAATGTAGTTCTTCTAAATGCTAATAAAAAAATGTAACATGTCTCACTCAATGACCAATTGAAAATATAAAAAATTCCTCTGGTTTTGATTTAACCTCTTAATTTAAACAGCGAGGCATTCAATAGTCGTTCTTTTCCATTCTATTAAAAAATAGTACCATTGTTGCATCTCTGACCGATAAAAATTCTCAAAAAGTCCTCTGGTATTGGTTTTACCTCTTAACTTAAACAGCGAGGCACTCAAAAGTCGTTCTTTTCCATGCTATTAAAAAAGTGTACCATTGTTGCATCTCTGACCTATGAAAAATCTCAAAAACTCCTCTGGTCTTGTTTTCACCTCTTATCTTAAGCAGCGAGGCATTCAAAAGTCGTTCTTTTCCATGCTGTTAAAAAAGTGTACCATTGTTGCATCTTTGACCAATTAAAAATCTAAAAAATTCCTCTGGTCTTGATTTCACCTCTTAACTTAAAAAGTGAGGCATTCAATAGTCGTTCTTTTCCATGCTACTAAAAAAATGTACCATTGTTGCATCTCTGACCAATGAAAAATCTAAAAAATTCCTCTGGTCTTGGTTTCAGATCTTAACTTAAACAGCGAGCCATTCAATAGTCGTTCCTCTCCATGCTATTAAAAAATTATACTATTGTTGAATCTTTGACAAATGAAAGATCTACAAAATTACCATGGTACCGATTGCGACACTTAACATAAAACGCATGGCATTCATTTGTATTTATTTTACATACGGTTCAGAAAAGTGTAATTTTTCTTCATCTCTGACCAATGAAAAATCTAAAATTTTCCTCTGGTCTTGTTTTCACCTCTTAGCTTAAACAGTGAGGCATTCAACAGTCGTTCTTTTCCATGCTATTAAAAAAAGTGTACCATTGTTGCATCTCTGACCAATGAAAAATGTCAAAAATTCCTCTGGTCTTGATTTAACCTCTTAACTTAAACTGCGAGGCATTCAAAAGTCGTTATTTTCCATTTTATTAAAAAATATTACCATTGTTGCATCTCTGACCAATGAAAAATCTCAAAAATTCATGTGGTCTTGATTTCACCTCTTAACTTAAAAACCGAGGCATTCAATATTCGTTATTGTACGTACTATTAAAAAATAGTACCATTGTTGCATCTCTGACCGATGAAAAATCTCAAAAACTCCTCTGGTCTTGGTTTTACCTCTTAACTTAAACAGCGAGGCACTCAAAAGTCGTTCTTTTCCATGCTATTAAAAAATAGTATCATTGTTGCATCTCTGACCAATGAAAAATTTAAAAAATTCCTTTGGTCTTGATTTTACCTCTTAACCTAAACAGAGAGTCATTCAATAATTGCTCTTTTCCATTCTATTAAAAAAGTGTACCATTGTTGCATCTCTGACCAAAGGAAAATCTCAAAAATTCCTCTGGTCTTGGTTTCACCTCTTAGCTTAAACAGCGAGGCATTCAATAGTCGTTCTATTCCATGCTATTAAAAAAGTGTACGATTGTTGCATCTCTGACCAATGAAAAATCTAAAAATTACTCTGGTCTTGGTTTCACCTCTAACTTAAACAGTGAGTTATTCAATTGTCTCTTTTTTCAATGTTATTAGAAAACTGTACCATTGTTGCATTTCTCACCAATGAAAAATCTAAGAAAATATCCTGGTCTTAATTTCACAACTTAACTGAAACAGTGAGGCATTCAATAGTCGTTCATTTACGTGTGAATTAAAACAATGTACAATTGTTCAATCTCTGACCAATTAAACATATAAAAAATTACTCTGGTCTTGATTTCACCTCTTAACTTAAAAAGTGAGGCATTCAATAGTCGTTCTTTTCCATTATATTAAAAAACAGTACCATTATTGCATCTCTGACCTTGAAAAATCTCAAAAACTCCTCAGGTTTGGTTTCACCTCTTAACTTAAACAGCGAGGCATTCAAAAGTCTTTCTTTTCCATGCTATTAAAAAACAGTACCATTGTTGCATCTCTGACCAATGAAAAATCTACAAAAGTCCCCTGATCTTGCTTTCACCTCTTAACTTAAACAGCGAGGTATTCAATAGTCGTTTTTTTCCATGCTATTAAAAAAGTGTACCATTGTTGCATTTCTGACCAATGAAAAATCTAAAAATTCCCCTTGTCTTGATTTCACCTCTTAACTTAAACAGCGATGCATTCTATAGTCGTTCCTTTAAATGCTATTAGAAAAGTATATGCCTACCATTGTTGCATCTCTGACCATTGAAAAATCTCAGAAATTCATCTTGTCTTGAATTCACCTCTTAACTTAAACAATATGGCGTTCAATTGTCGTTCTTTTCCATGCTGTTAAAAAAATGTACCATTGTTGCATCTCTGACCAAAGAAAAATCTAAATAAGTCCTCTGTCCTTGATTTCACCTCTTAACTTAAATAGCGAGGTATTCAATAGTCGTTATTTTCCGTGCTTTTAAAAAACAGTGCCATTGTTGCATCTCTGACCAATAAAATATCTCAAAAACTCCTCTGGTCTTGGTTTTACCTCTTCAATCAAACAATGAGGTACTCAAAAGTCATTCTTTTCCATGCTAATAAAAAATAGTACCATTGTTGCATCTCTGACCAATGAAAAATCTAAAAAATTCCTCTGGTCTTGATTTCACCTCTTAACTTAAACAGCGAAGCATTCAATAGTCGTTCTTTTCCATTCTATTAAAAAAGTGTACCATTGTTGCATCTCTGACCAAAGGAAAATCTCAAAAATTCCTCTGGTCTTGGTTTCACCTCTTAGCTTAAACAGCGAGGCATTCAATAGTCGTTCTATTCCATGCTATTAAAAAATTGTACCATTGTTGCATCTCTTACAGATGAAAGATCTAAAAAATTCCTCTGGTCTTGATTTTCAATCTAAACTTAACAAGCAATTCTTTCAACTGTTTCTTTTGTACAAACTTTTGGTAAAGAGTACACTTGTTTAATTTATGACCGTGGAAATTACTTAAGATTACCTTCATGGCTCAATTTAAAATCTTAACATAAACAGAGATTCATTCAATTGTCGTTCATTTCCGTGTTATTAAAAACAATGTAACATTTTTCCATCTCTGACCAATGAAACATATCAAAATTCCTCAGGTCTTGATTTCACCTCTTAACTTAAACAGCGAGGCATTCAATAGTCTTTCTTTTCCATTCTATTAAAAAACAGTACCATTATTTCATCTCTGACCTTGAAAAATCTCAAAAACTTCTCGGGTCTTGGTTTCACCTCTTAACTCAAACAGCGAGGAATTCAAAAGTCGTTCTTTTCTATGCTAATTAAATAACTGTTCTCTGTTTTCATATCGGACGAAAGAATAATCTAAGAAATGCGTCTGAACCTTGTTGCAACACTAAACTGAACCCGTGAGTCTTTCATTTGTCTTTCTTTTCCAAGCAAATAAAAAAGTAAGCCTGATCTGAATCAATTAAAACAGGAACTTATAAATTATTAGTAATTCCTTGATTTCAACTCTTAAGTTAAACAGCGAGGCATTCAAAAGTTGTTCTTTTCCATGCTATTAAAAAAGAGTAACATTGTTCCATCTCTGACCAATGAAATATATAAAATATTCCTCTGATCTTGGTTTCACCTCATAATTCAGGCAGCGAGATACTCAATAGTAGTTATTTAAAATGCTATTAGAAAAACTTTCCAGGATTTCATGTTTTACCGACAATATATCTCAAAAAACTACTCTGGTCTTGATTTCACCTCTTAACTTAAACAACGAGGCACTCAAAAGTCATTCTTTTCCATGCTATTAAAAAAATGTAATATTGTTGCATCTCTGACCAATGAAAAATCTCAAATATTCCTCTGGTCTTGGTTTCAAATCTTAACATAAACAATAATTTCATCAATAGTCTCTCATCCCTATGCATATAAAAAACAGTACTACTGTTTCATCTCCGACAATTGAAAGATCACAGAAATTAGTCTGGTCCTTGATAACAAAATTAACTTAAAACGAGATGCTATAACTTGTAGCTATTTTCCATGCTATTAAAAAAGTGTACCATTGCTGCATCTCTGACCAATGAAAAATCTTTAAAATTCCTCTGGTCTTCGTTTCACCTCTTAACGTAGACAGTTATGTATTCAATAGACGTTCTTGCCCGAGGTATTAAGAATCAGTACCATTTCTTTATTACTTACCAATTAAAGTTTTAAAAAATTCCTCTGGTCTTGATTTAATCACTTAACTTAAAAAGCAAGGCTTTCAATAGTCTTTCATTGCCATTCTATTAAAGAACAGTACCATTGTTGCATCTCTGACCAATGAAAAATTTAAAAATTCCTTTGGTCTTGGTTTCACCTCTTAACATAAACAGCGAGGCATTCAATAGTCGTTCTTTTCCATTCTATTAAAAAACAGTACCATTGTTGCATCTCTGACCAATGAAAAATCTCAAAAATTCCTCTGGCCTTGGTTTCACCTCTTAACTTAAACAGCGAGGCATTCAAAAGTCGTTCTTTTCCATGCTATTAAAATATTGTACCATTGTTGCATCTCTGACCGATGAAAAATCTTAAAAAATTCCTCTGGTCTTCATTTCACCTCTTAACTTAAACAGTGAGGTATTTAATAGTCGTTCTTTTCCATTCTATTAAAAAAGTCTACTAATGCTGCTTCTCTGACCAATAAAAAAACAAATAAAGTTCTCTAGTCTTGATTTCACCTCTTAACTTAAACAGTGAGCCATTCAAAAGTAGTTCTTTTACATACTATTGAAAAAGTTTACCATTGTTCCATCTCTGACAAATTAAAAAATCTAAAAAATTCCTCCGGTCTTGGTTTCACCTCTTAACTTAAACAGCGAGGCATTCAACAGTCGTTCTTTTCCATGCTATTAAAAAGTGTACCATTGTTGCATCTTTGAACAATGAAAAATCTCAAAAACTCCTCTGGTCTTGGTTTAACCTCTTAACTTAAACAGCTAGGCATTCAATAGTCGTTCTTTTCCATGCTATTAAAAAAATGTACCATTGTTGCATATCTGACCAATGAAAAATCTCAAAAATTCCTCTGGTCTTAATTTCACCTCTTAACTTAAACAGCGAGGCATTCAATAGTCGTTCTTTTCCATTCTATTAAAAATCAGTACCATTGTTGCATCTCTGACCGATGAAAAATCTCAAAAACGCCTCTGGTCCTGGTTTCACCTCTTAACTTAAACAGCGAGGCATTCAATAGTTGTTATTTTCCATTCTATTAAAAATCAGTACCATTGTTGCATCTCTGACCGATGAAAAATCTCAAAAACTCTTCTGGTCTTGGTTTCACCTCTTAACTTAAACAGCGAGGCATTCAAAAGTCGTCCTTTTCCATGCTATTAAAAAAGTGTACCATTGTTGCATCTCTGACCAATGAAAAATCTCAAAAACTCCTCTGGTCTTGGTTTCACCTCTTATCTTAAGCAGCGAGGCATTCAAAAGTCGTTCTTTTCCATGCTGTTAAAAAAGTGTACCATTGTTGCATCTTTGACAAATGAAAAATCTAAGAAATTCCTCTGGTCTTGATTTCACCTCTTAACTTAAACAGCGAGGCATTCAATAGTCGTTCTTTTCCATGCTATTAAAAAAGTGTACCATTGTTGCATATCTGACCAATGAAAAATCTAAAAAATTCCTCTGGTCTTGATTTCATATCTTAACTTAAACAGCAAGGCATTCAATAGTCTTTCTTTTCCATGCTATTAAAAAAGTGTACCATTGTTGCATCTCTGACCAATTAAAAATCTAAAAAATTTCTATGGTCTTGATTTCACCTCTTAACTTAAAAAACGAGGCCTTTAATAGTCGTTCTTTTCCATGCTATTAAAAATCAGTATCATTGTTTCATCTCTGACCAATAAAAAAACTAAAAAATTATTCTGGTCTTGGTTTCACCTCTTAACTTAAACAGCAAGGCATTCAATAGTCGTTCTTTTCCATGCTATTAAAAAAAAGGATTGGTCGCTTTTTGCAATGTGTAAGAGCCAGTGGGGAATCCCCGCTCGTTTGGAAAGGTACCAAGGAAAGGCAAGCAAATAGCATGTGGCTTCAAAACGTGTTTTTTTTCTTTTTTTTATCACTTTGTTTGGAAAGGTACCAAGGGGACATAAGCAAAACGTGTTTAATCACGTGTAGAGGTCCCATAGAATAACACAGGAAAGAGCATAAGACCATAGAAGAGCGGGGGGGCAATATAAGCCCTTTGAATAGTACAGAAAGGAATGAAAACCCTTAGAATCGCAGGGGAGGGAATACAAGCCCTTAGAATAGCATAGGAAGGAACAAAAGGCAAGCAAATCCATAAGTACATGCTCTGGAAATGATTTTCCTATAGCTTCAAGCAAATAACATGGTAACTCCTATAGCTGTAGGCAAATAGCATGGTAATTCCTATAGCTGTAGGCAATTTCATTATAAGCATTCTACTATTATAGCTATAGTTTAATTAAATATTTAGTTGGTATTTTGGTTATGCTAGGTTACTTATTTAATATAATGCCCTCTGGGCGGCCCCCCTTCCATAATTCTTTGTGGTAGTTTTTATAATTTTGTTACTAAAGTCATCATATTTTGTTTTATTTCATTAGCATTAACCAAACTTCACTTCTCGAGTGTGTATTATATAACCAACAAGTACCGAGATTACGAGCCTGATAAAACATGCACTGTTTAATTAAAAAATTAGGATGAAACACCCCCTAAATAGGGTGTGATTTGATGCTGCGATAAAAATCGCAGCATCAAATTCCTATTGAAAGAATCCTATTGCAGAGGTTCCCAGTTTTATTGTTTAAAAACACGAATTTTGCATTTTCGGGGAAATTTCATAACGGGTGCGTGTCTATTCGTTGTTTTTTGGGTTTTTTTTTTTCAGGGTTGAACCTTTTGAAGCAGGGTTGTATAATATCAGAATAGGGCTCATTCTAATGGAAACTAGAAGTTCTATTGTCTTTTTTAAGTAAGAAAAGAGATGTTGCTAGAGTAAAGTGCCAATTTCTGCCATTTTGTTTCCCAAATCAAACTTGTCGGCCCAAACAGGGCCAAAACACTCTCTAGTGAAATGCGATGTTCAACTATTTCAGATTATTGACAAGCTATATGTGCAATCTACAGGTTTCAGATTTTACTACAGCAAAGTACTGATTTCTACCATATTATTCTGCAAAACATAGCTTTGGCCCGAACAGGACTTAAGCAGCTAGACAAAACACCTACAATTACCAACTGGCTATATTGTCGTACTCAAACTTGCTTTCAGTTAAACACTAGTTGAACTTTAGTGTAAAGAGAGGGGGCATAGAAACTGAAGCCAGCTTATAATACCGTCTAGATAAAAATTATTGCAACAAGCACTGAAAAAGCAAATTATTTGAAATTTGACCAGCTTCCTTCATCCTAATCAACCCATCTCTATAATTAATATTAGTAATTGGATCTTAGTTATGATTCTACAAGGTTTCTATAAATGTTAATAGATTTATGAAATTACATTGATTTTTGTTAATTGATTTATGATTTATGTTAATTAATTGATTTATGAGTCACAAAATAAAGAAAGCATTTAGAGTTATATGTTTTTTTAATACCTAAGGGGTAACAATCTTAATATGACCCTAATTCCACTAGCATGAAACACTTTCAACTATCAGCCTAGATTCCTTTTCCAAGTCTCTCAACCACTGATCTGAAGGCTTTCCACTACTCATGAATATCAGATTGAAAGTTAGTCTGGCTTTCTAGCCAGTCCAGCTGGCTTCTCCCCTCGTAGTTTTTGAAAGGGTCAAAGAAGACGGTGGTAAACAGGATACGGTACTGGTGCATTATAAGTAAATCACCGCTATAAACTGTTCAAGGAAATCAGACACGAAACCTGTCAAAACCCGTCAAACAGCTATTTGCAAGAGCTAAATGGAATGCAAAGCGTGGTTTCTCATGGAGTTTACAATATTTAAACGTTTGTTTTGGGGGTTTTGGGGGGGGGGAGAGATACCTGGGTTAGGTTAGGTTATGTATTCAATATATGCTATGCTTTACCCCCCCCCCCTCCCGTAATGTGCAAATATACAGCCCAAATTTGTTTCTAAGCTATTATATATTCATCCTATTTCATTTTATTTCAATAGCATTAACCAAACTTGACTTCTTTGGTGTATAGCGCTGGTTTAGTTATAATGCACCAGTAGCCAGGATACTAATGCTATAATACCAAGCCGTTTGAGCAGTTTCAAGGTTATAGTTGCTACTAACAATTAAATAAAAAAAACAAGTATTTTTAACTGAAAGAAAGGAACGACGTTAAAACTCAAAACGAACAGAAATTATTCCGTATATGAAAGGGGCTGTCCCCTTCTCAACCCCTCGCTCTTTACGCTAAAGTTTTTTATTGTTTAAAAAAATAGAGTTGTGAGAAAGTCAAACTTTAGCGTAAAGAGAGAGGTGTTGAGGAGGAGACAGCCCCTTTTATATACGGAATAATTTCTGTTCATTTTAAGTTTTAACGTCGTTCCTTACTTTCAGTTAAAAAAAACTTGTTTTTTTTTTATTTAATTTTTGAACGTTCTTGAATTAATGCAGGTTTTGATTTTGGCTCACCGTACAGGAATAATTAAAACAAAATTTGCATATTAATTTTAATTTTATATGGTTAAATGGCTTTCTCGAAACTTGTTTAATTTTATTTACGAACGTTTTTATTAATAATAAATATACGTAACTTACGAATTAACTTACGTAACGAACTTCTATATTCACATATTTTTAATACGTATATTAGGGGGTTCGCCCCCCAGTCAATACCTTGCTCTTTAAGCTAAAGTTCGAATTTTGTTCAATTCCTTAAAAATGACCGCTTAATCACAAAGGCCTTTAATTAGAATAAATAGCTCTTATGAAAGTACTAAAAAATCTTTGGCTTCAAGAGCCAATCATATACGTAATATTTTCTGTTCGTTTTAAGATTTGATGTTGCTGCTTACTTTCAGTTGAAAAACTTGTTTTGTTTTATTTTATTTCTGATCTTATTTTAAATAATGCTGGGAAATCCGGCGTCCCCTTCATAGCAATGTCCCTTCCCTCATGAAGACTTCCTTAATGGAAAGATTCTTCCACAAAACCCCTAAACCACCCCCCCCCCATTCCCTATGAAAACCAGAAAAAATCCCCCCTGAAAACGTCTGTATAGTTCCCAATAACCAATACTATATGTTAAGATTGGGTAATGTTCATAACTTTCAGCCCTCCTCCCGGGGACTTTAGGGAATTGAGTCATCCTAAAAGACATAATTATCATATTTTTGACCATATTAAACGAAAGGATTATGTAACAATTTTGATAGGGTGACTTTGGGAAAAAAATGAGCGTGGGAGAGGACCTTGTTGTCCTCCATTTTTTGGTCACTTAAAAAAGGCACTAGAACTTATAATTTCCGTTCCAATGAGCCCTCCCACGATATTCTAGGACCTTTGGGTCGATATGATCACCCCTGGGGAAAAAAAACAAAAAAAAACAAACAAACACGCACCCATGATCTTTCTTCTGGCAAAAAATGCAAAATACCGTATTTTTGTAGATAGGAGCTTGGAAATTCTATAGTAGGGTCTTCTGATACACTAACTCTGAGGGTGTCATTTTCATTAAGGTTCTATGTCTTTTAGGGGTTCTGTCCCCCTTTTTTCAAAAATCAGCCAAATTTTCTCAGGCGCGTAACTTTTGATGGGTATGATTAAACTTGATCAAAATTTTATATTTGAAAACAGCATTAAAATCTGATTCTTTTGATGTATCTACTTACCTTAGACCTTAGATCCGCCTGTGCCTCCAGCGGCACCCAGGGCATCAATAAGGAGCCGCCAATCTTCCCGCCGGTTTGCTGCTGCAAGTATGTCCTCCCACTGAGGTTGGATTGATGTGTGCAGGTTACGGATATTTGTCTGGTACGTTTGACGCAGGGTGTTTCTGGGTCTGCCCCTGCGGTGTGGACCCGATGGCTGCCAATGGAGCGCTGCATTTGGTAGTTGGAGATTTTCCATACGTAGTACGTGGCCAAGGTATCTCCATCGGCGGACTCTTATGATATATGTCACAAGAGGCTGGCCAGTCTTGTCACGGATGGATTGGTTTGTTATTCTCTGCTGCCAACAGATGTTGAGAATTCTTCTGAGACATGTGTTTTCAAAAGCAAGTATTCTTCTCTCATGTTCCTGGTTCAGGTGCCAGGTTTCGGCTGCGTAAAGCAGCACTGGCATAACATTGCTATTGAAGAGTCGTAACTTTAGCCGTATAGAGAAGCTTTGGGACCACCATTCTTTCTGTAATCTATTGAAGGCCCCATTGGCATGGCCGATTCTTGTGAGCACTTCTTTGGTGGTCGATCCGGTACTTTCCATTATGCTTCCCAAGTATTTGAAATGGACGACTTGCTCTATGTTTTGGTCTCCACAAGTGATGCTCAAGGGTAAATATGTGGTAGCCATGTATTTTGTTTTCTCATTATTTATTTTCAGGTCGACATGGTCAACTCTCTCCCTCACTTTGTCAAGGAGTTCTTGGAGTCTTTGCTTGCATGATTCTAGGACGGCGATGTCGTCAGCGAAGTCTACATTCCTGAGGTGTGTTTCTGGATTCAGCTGGTTTCTGTCTCTGCTTGTACTTTGTAGTATGAAATGAATGACGATTAGGGAAAGTAGTGGTGACAAGACACAACCTGGCTTAACTCCTGACAGAATGCGGAAGAAAGGGATTTGGCTATCTGGCGTCTTTACTCAGCATTCGCTATCTTCATAAAACACAACAATCAGTGAAACTATCTATTCACTCCAGGACTCCGGGTATCTACTGGGAATCCGTAATGCAGTAGGATCTTCCACAGACTTCGGCGGTCTAATGAGTCAAATGCCTTCTCAAAATCAATGAATATCGTATAGATTTTGGAGTGCCATTCTCTGCTTTCTTTCGTCAGTAGCCGTAGGGTAAATATCAAGTCTGCAGATGAACGGTTTGGTCTGAATCCATGTTGCTCGTCACGAAGGTGTCTCTCGAGCTGCGAGCTGATTCTCTGCAGTAAAATGTGCGTCAGCAATTTGCTAGGTATGGAAAGCATGCAGATTCCTCGCCAGTTGCCTGGGAAGGACGCATCGCCTTTCTTAAAGATCCTCAAAAGCGTGCTGCATTTCCAATCCAAAGGTATTTTGGCGATCGTCCAGATTACTGCGAACAACGCTGTCCAGAACTTGAGGCAGGTCATAACAGTCGCTTTGATCATTTCCGCGGATATCCTGTCTTCGCCAGGCGACTTCGTATTTTTCAGCTTCTTTGCTGCTGCTATAATTTCAGTGGATGACGGTGGATCCGTGCTGATATCTAAGGAAAACAGTGTTGTTGCTGGGATCTCTGGGGGATCCTCTGGCGGAGGTCTATTCAACAGCTTCTTGAAGTGACTGGCCCAAACTTCGTTTACGTCAGACTGCTGTGTTATCAGGATGCCCGAGGGGTCTGTTACTGGTCCATGTTGAATAGAGGATTTTTTTCCAATAATCTCATTAGTGATTTTATAGACGGCTCTTGAATCACCTCTCTCCGCCGCCTCTTCTGCCTGCACTGCTTTTTGCTCCAGCAGGTTTCTCTGGTCTTTTCTAGCACTCTTCTTTACCTCTTTATCCGCGGCTCCGTATTCATAGTTTCTGAGTATCTGTTGGTCGGGGGTTTGTCTTTGGATAAGTGATGCTTTTAATTTTTTCCTTGTCTCTATGAGTTTCCATGTTTGGTCAGATAGCCACTGGTACTTTGGCTTTTGCGATACCCAATAGTGGCTTTTGCGGCATCGTGAAAGCACAAATTTATGCTTTCCCAGTATTGATTGCTATCAGCATTATCTAGTAAAGACAAGGCTTCAAATCTATTCCGCATCTCTAGTTTAAAGGCTTGGTTGAATTCTCTCAACCTCAGTTTCTCCGAGTCAAAGACTAGGTTTAAGGGAGCCTTATTTGCTTTTCTATTTCTTTTCAATTTGAGGCGGATTTTTGCTGCCATCAGATTATGATCTGAGCCAACGTCAGCTCCTCTATATCCCCTTATATCAAGTAGGCTTGGTCTCCACTTCCTGCTTCAAAGACAATGGTCAATCTAATTTTGGGTGTGGCCATCGGGAGATATCCAAGAATATTTGTATACATCCCGATGAGAAAATAGGGTACCTCCGGTTACTAGGTCGTTAAGGAGCGAGAAGTTGATAAGTAGTTCTCCGTTTTCGTTTCGCTGGCCCAGGCCACGCTTGCCGAGAACCTCTGGGGAAAACTATCGGTCGTTCCCTACTTTTGCGTTAAAGTCTCTTAGAAAACATGCTATTTCGTACCGTGGTATGTCGTTTCCCACGGAGTTGAGAGCTCTGTAAAATTCGTCTTTTGATTTGTCGGTGACGTCATTGGTGGGTGCGTAGCATACTACTACTGACAGTTTCACATGCGCGCCGATGAAGCGGGCTTTCAGGATTCTAGGTGACACCGGTGTCCACTGTAGTAGAGCTTGGGAAGTATGTTTTGTCATCATTAGGGCTACTCCGTATTCACGCTTTTGCTGCGATCCACTGTATATAATGGTCACATCTCCATCCAGTTTATTTGATCCAGACCCTAGCCATCGAACTTCCGACAGCCAGAAGGTCAAGGTGGTAATCTTCCAGTGCTCTTAGCACTTGTTCAGTCTTGGAGTCTTGAAACATTGTGCGGATGTTCCAGAAACAAAATTTGAGGTGTTGTTTCGCATTCATAAATCTTGTCCGTGAGCATGCAGAGGTCGTCATCAAAAGGGGGTTTGAAAATCCGAGGCTCAAACTTGATGTTTCAGTTGCAGTTAGAATTCCCCCCGAGGGCAGACCCTTGAGGTCCCAGATGTGTGTCGCAACCCCACTGCCCAACCCTCTCTCTTTATCCTGGCTTGTTTGATTCTTTTGATGTATCTACTGGTATCAATATCCCGTTTTCTACAGTTTTGGTTACATTTGAGCCGGATCGCTCTTTACTTACAGTTCGTTACCACAAGCTGTTTGATTTCTTGTGTTGTGTCTAATCTTAAAGTTTTGATGAATAAGGATGTTCCTTGGCTTATTATTCACCGTTTTAAAAGAAATGTTGCTAATAGCGAAGATGGGAACTATAAAATTTGAATGGTTCCATGCCTTTCTCCATCTAAGAGTAATCTGTTGATTTCTAAAAAGAAAAATTCATCTAAGAAGTAGGGCTACATACTTAGCCCTATGAAGTAGGGCTACATACTTAGCCCTATGAAGTAGGGCTACGCCCTTAGCCCTACGCACTATAAAGTAGGGCTAAGAAGCAAGGGCGGATCCAGGATTTTTTTTCGGGGGGGGGGGGGTTACTAATTTTTGACTTTTTAGGGGGGTGTTTTATTAATTTTTGACTCAGTTTTCGACTAATTTTACTGATTTTTACCTAGGTTTTACTAATTTTCAACTTGTTTTCGGCTCGGTCAAAAATTTCGGGGGGGGGGGTTCAAACCGGGTAAACCCCCCCCCCCCACCCCTGGATATGGCCTTGCTAAGAAGTATACAGCTAAAAAGTAGGGCTAAGTAAGTGATCAATTAGACGTTAAAATTATTTGAGATACCAATTAAATTATAGTTTCACTTAACAATACTTGACAAATTATAAGCGCCCACCTTGGATTATATTACAAAAAAAAATTGTACAAGTGTCTGAAACATGATCTTGTCATTTTTACTAATGTTACCGTGAAATCAATATTAGCTGTTATCTCGCGTGTATGTTGTTATGTCCAAGAAGTACTCGTGTCCGGGCACGGGTACGTGCTCGGGTATGACCATTTATCCTCTGCTTCAAAACTTCGGAGTGTTCCGAATTGAACTGAAACCTTCTGAATTTGTTGCTTAAACCTTGCTTCTAATTCTACAATAACAACTTTGGAAGAAAATTCAAAGATATTCAATTTATTGCATAATAGACTCACAGCTATTCCAATCCTCATTGGTGATTATCAAACTCCCCCTTTTAGAAGCGTTTTCTCAATCTGCACTGTAATCTCAATATTGCATAAACTATTTTCAAAAATTCTTGATAAAAATGGGGCAAAACAGACAACGTCAACCAATTTTCTAACTCACTTTCACGGAATTCAGAAATTCATCGGTTAATTCAATTATTTTTGGTTTCTGTGTGTATAGCTTTGCAGCAATACTAATTATCTTAATTTTCAATGAATTCCCAAGCAATAATTGCGTATTTGCACTGGTTCAGATTAAAAATAAAAATTCCTGGAAAAATCTCGAAGATTTCCTGAAAAATCTCAAAAATCTGGAGATGTACTAAAAAATTTCGTTACTAAGTGATTTGGACATGTATAGAGCTTTTTAAGCTAATATAGTCGTATTTTATCAATAGGTGCGCATATAACACCTCTTTGAGTCACTAATATATCCTCTTTACCTGCCTTCCCTATCTAGTTGAGCCCTTGAAGTATAACTGTAAGTGCAATTTCTCAAGAACTCCTCATAGAGGGCGTTGCAGCAGGGGGTGGGACCAAAAAAGTTAATAGTACCGCATTTGGACGCTAAATTTGGTCAGCTCCACTCCAAAAAAATCTTAGCGCTCACGTTATCCCACCACACATTGGGTCGCTTGAGAAAATAGGTGTTAACTTTAGGAGAGGGTCAAGGGCAACAATCACCCCCAAGACATCTTTTGGAGGCTGAATTTCAAAATAAAGATCTTTAAAGGGCGCTAGAGAATACTTTAGTACTCGCTAAGCTCCATACGATGGGGTCAAGCCTCCTCCCAATACAGAGGAAAAATCATCTATCCATTCAGGAAAATCCCTCATTTAGTGGCTGAAAAAAAAACCTGCTTTGCAAGAGCTATTTGGAGGCTATATTTGCTTTATCGAAAAAAATGAAAAAAAAATATCTAAGATTTGTAGGCAATTTGACGTTTCCCTGAGGAAAGAAATATTGTCTAGGACTTCGTTTTTATCTGCTTGTGCGAATGATTATGGAGAACTTCTTGAAGGCTATTTTATAAAATTGGACGCGGTTCCTTCTGTAATATTACCGGTTATAATTCGCCAAAATTACTTTATTTACTTTATTTACAAATTTACTAGCTTGCCCAAAATTTTAGGCCGTTTTTGTTTAAAAAAAAAAGTAACAAAAATCATTAGTTATAAATTTAGTCAAGCGAAAAATTAATATTTTTATCCAAACATTAAAGAAAATTAAAAAAAGATATTTGTCCGATTTTGCGTTAATATACCAGGGCCCTGGGGATCATAAGTAATATCCAGGATGTTTGGTGTTTGCTTGATTTTTGGTAATTTTCTGAAATGTGTTTTACGGAACTGGCAAAATATTCATTTAAGGTATTTATTAGTGTTCAGCTTATAGAATTTGCTTCGAAATTTATATGTTTAATATGCTCTAACTCGAATATTTTTTACATGTTCTCAGTATTAGTCATTATTTTTTCCCTATTAGTTCTTAATAAGTCCTTGTCAGTTTTAGTCTTTATTACTTCATATTTGGTCAGTTTTAATTCTTATTTATTCAGAGGATTCTAAGCGGCGTTCAGAATAATTAGTTATAGATGGATAGATATATAAGTATATTCTCAATAATATTAAATGATTGAAAATATTTAAAACAAAAAGGCTTTAAAAAAAGGCTTAAAAGGCTTTTTGCCTGTTTAACTGAAGGGCACCAAGGGAAGGGGATGGGGTTCAATCCCATTAGTATTATTCAACTTTTCATCTTGGTAGCTTAGATAATATATATATATATATATAGAAAAAAGTGTAACTAGTTTGTTTTTATGACTACATAAACATGATGCTTTCATGTATTTTAAACGCAAGTCCTTCAAAATAAAGTAAAAATCTAAGTTTATGGCGAGAAAAAATAAGTTCATGTAATCGTTCAAACATAAAACGACATAAATTACTATCAATAAATAAATGAAATCAGCACGAACGAAATTTAAAATGAATGAATACAGCAAACACAAATATAATGGACAATGATGCAAATAAACAAATGGATATTAAAAGGAAAAGAAATTTATATAAATTATCAAGTAGAGCTTAAAATAAACAGAATTTACCACAAACAGAAGCTATCACTCCTATACCTTCTAAGAAACAGTGCATCAATTGCGCATTACTGAAGTTTTATACTTTTAGCAGTGTGTTTTATATCTGCCATAACATCAACAACAACACAACAAAAATAGTATCACAAGGCTTATAAATAAAAGTGTTTTATATCTGCCATAACATCAACAACAGTACAACGAATATAACATCACAAGCCTAGCCAAGGTTTACAAATAAAAGTGTTTGATATATTCCATAACATCAGCAACAGCAAAGCAAAAATAATATCGCAAGGCTAGCCAAGGTTTATAAATAAAAGTGTTTTGTATCTACCTTAACATCAATAACAGCGCAACGAAAATAATATAACAAGGCTAGCCAAGGTTTACAAATAAAAGTGGTTCTACCCTCTCTAAGCCCATTAAATGGATCGAGGGCCGTCTGCATCTTATCGAAAACTGTATCTGTTCTGAAAATTATGGCTCTATTTGTCAAAACTGAAAACAAAATTAATATTAGCGGAAAGAATTAGTGAATGTAAACTGATTGCTTAATGTACAGTAATATTAATTAAGTCTGAGCAGTTTTTCTTTTTTCAAGCTATAATTATAAAAGAGAAAAGTTTTCAACATATTTTGTTTAAAGGGTATTTAAGAAAAAAGGCACTAGAACTTCCTTTTACCAGTTAAAGGAGTCCGTCGTCATGATTTTACAACCACCCATTCTACGAAAAAGTAGCTTAGAAAACAAAAATCGAATAAGTAAGACATAAAAGGCATATGGTTCTTTACTTAAGCAGCGCTAAAGTTCTACTGTAGTCAAACATTGTTGATTTATTACTATTTCTTTATTTTATTTTAATTACTTTATTTGAATATATTGTTAATTATTTACCTGTTAAGCAAATAGCTTGTCGCTGCACTATCGGTACAAGACTTTGGGACTATAAAACAGCGGAAAAAAATTCAAGTGTGATATACCACAAACGCAAACATCTGCTCCTGATTTAAAACAACATTTCCATAGGAGTATCATAGCTTTTGACTTTTATTTTCGTAATGCTTTGTCATTAACCTGACATGTGAAAAATACTTTTAATTCCACCGTTATGTATGCTGTTATCAATAATATATTTTGAATATGGTTGCTGATGGAGGTGCCAATTTGCAAAATTATACAGGAGGAGGTAAAGATTTTGCTAAAAAAATTTTAATGAATATACACAAAAAAATTATTTCTTAAAACCTACAGGGGCAATTAATTAACTTTTCTGGTAATTTTCTTCTCTTTTTATGGATTTTTTAGTGGGTAATCAATTTGTTTAATCTTTTTAAGTTTTTTTTCCCTTTGGATTTCCCCTTCCGGATGTGAAGCCAAAATATTTGGACGTTCTTTATTATTTATATAAGAAAATCTTATTAAAATTTTCACTGTTTTTAATTAAATATTTTACCTGTTTTTAAATTATAATTTCTTTTTATGTGCAAATGGAAAAGTAGTGTGATTTAGGGAACCGTTATTTTAGAGATAGCAATTATTTTTTGCTTTTCGTTAAATAAACATAATCTTTGATTGATTAAATTGTGAAGACTTACCTGAAGTAGGTATTCTGCCCGAAAGGCTATGCCCCAGATAAATCATTATCAAAGTAGCTTTGTTGTTGACTCCAACGAATGCCTTTGAAATTTAAAACTAAGCTGTCATCTAAAAATTCTACACCTTGGTGGACGTGGTGAGACTAATGGAATGCCTAGTTTAATAAGATCTTTAAATAAGCTATCAAGGAAGAATTTAATAAAAGCATTCTGAATTGAAAAAAAAAATACAACATGTATCTCTGAAACTAAATTAGTTTATGATACAGTTTGTATTTTAGCTAAATAAAACTTTATTTCGAAGTATAAAAAATCTGATAAGATTGTTCATAAAGATAATAGATTATATTTGTCTGTTAATTTTAGTACTAAACAAATAGAAGATATTAACTTGCCCAGAATCTTAAACCAGCGGAGAGTGAAAAATGCCCTTCCAAGTAATTTGAGGTATAAGGATAGTCCGATTTTAACGTATAAATTTTCAAAAAACGATTGGTCAAATGATTTTTAACTATAATTTAATACTTAAAAAATTTGACAAGGAGAGTAATTGGAAACCGGTTTGTAGTTGCGAGCAATGTTTACCGTATGTGAATCAAACTTACGAACATGTTGCAACAGGGGATTTGTCCATTATAAAGCATCTTAATCTTCAGAATATAATGAAAATAGGGTCTAAATTCCGTCTTTCCTACCACATAAGGCCAGCAAGTATTCTTAGTGGATTAAAGAATGACTTAAAAATTATCTATTGATAATTGGTGCAAGAAGGAGAAAATTACTAAAGAAAGTTTTCAAGATAGGATGAATTTGATTTTGACTAGGGCACAAAATAGCATATATAAAATTAATCCAAATAATTCTGACAAAAATTCAATATTTTATAATGCAAATATGAATCAAGCAATAGCTAATATACAGAATGAATTTGTAATTTTACCAGTTGATAAAGCTAGCAATAATTTTGCCATAATTTGTCAGAAACTACGAACAACAAATATTTACGAACAACAAATATATACGAAAATGCTCATCTAGAGGAGAATAGTTTAATTGAAAATATAGAAGAAAGAATTTGAAAAAATTCAATATTAAAATTAATGATAATGATAAAAAGTTTTGTTTCTTATATTGGACGGTAAAATTTCATAAAAATCCACCAAAACCACGTTTTATTGCTGGGGCAGCGAAGTGTCCAACCAGAATTGCGGCCACTGACCTATCTTTAATCTTAGGAGAAATTAGAAATAGATTTAAAGCATATTGCTGTGGAATTAAAAATTTTTCTAACTTTAATCCATATTGGAGTGTTAGTAATTCATTACAAGTGATTTCTTTGGCTATTGTTTCAGCTAAAATAGTCGATTCATTTGATTTTATTACTCTGTATACAAATCTGTCACTTAATTTAGTACTCGAAAAATTGAAAACGGTCATTAAGAAATCTTTTCTTTTGTCTAATATTGGATTTCTGAAAATTGATACTTTTAATAAAAAAGCCCGATGGACGAATTTCTTTAGAAGTACTATTAGTTCAAGATGCTAATGCTTGGATATGATATGCGATTTATTGGAATTTGTTTTGTTCACTACTTTTATAAGGTTTAATCGTAATTTATATAAGCATAGTATTGGCACTCCTATGGATGAGAACATGAGTTCATATATAGATGAATTGTTTTCAAGTAAATTAGAATGTGAACATATGATAAATAAAAATAGAGTAAATAATGTAAACTATTCCCTTTCAAATATTAAAAGATATCTGGATGATCTCTTTTATTAATAAATTACGCGGAGTTTATGGAAATTTTGAAAAATATTTATCCACAAGAGTTAATTCTGAAACTTATCTATGGGACAGGACACTCTGACCATTTCTTAGATTTAACCATTAATATTTCAGATAATAATAAATTAGTTTTTAAAGTATATAATAAAACTGATGATTTTAATTTTGAAGTAATTAATTTTCCGTTCCTCGAAAGTAATATACATTCAAATACTACTTATTCAGCTTATTATTCCCAATTATTTAGGTATGCAAGAATTTGCAGTAATTACACAGATTTTAAAAATAGATGTAAAACGCTTAGCCAAGAACTGGTCTTGAGGTTTTTCTGCCAATAAAATTAGTTGGCAATTTAAAAAGTTTAGTTTTCTGTATCATGAACTTTTAGGTAGATATAAAAAAAATTATAAAGAAATACTGAAAGATATTTTAATATAATTTCTCTTTCACTTTTCTTTTTTGGATTTTTGTATTTGTACATTGTTTCCAAACCAGCTTGAAGGACTTTAAATCTATAATTGCTTCCAGATACAAATAAAACACTTTGTTTTAGAACTCACATCCGGACCAGTCTTTAATTGTTCCAGAATTGTTTTTTCGTTTCATTGACCCACGGGATTCCATTAAGGGTAGAACAAATCTTATTTTGTATGTATTTTTTGAATAGTTTTACTAGTATGCATGTATTTCACAAGTTTTACCTAACATAGGAATGCCATAAAAGATCTTATGGTAGACGCTCCACTGTGCCGGGTAAAGAAAGTAAAGCGTCGAAACCCATTAAGGCAGGTGGTATTCTTCTGATGAGCCCTAATGAAAGGCTACTGCTTGGAAATAATTCGTTAAATTTAAGGTCTTTTTGCTTGTAAATTTACAACGGCTTACATTCATTGATGACGACTTTGCATGGATTTGGACATTTCGATTTGGTTGACGGTTCGGTTATACTGTTTTGTCCTAGGTAATTGGATAGATGAGTAAGGTTAAAACCTCGTTCAAGTGCGCATTTATCTCAATAGCTGGATTAGGATGACAGTTCTTTTCTTCTTCTCTCTCTCTCCTTTATTTTTTTTTTTTTTTTTTTTTTGCCAAGTAATTACCTCTAAAACATTATAAGGTATAAGGAGCTGGAGATTGAAACTGTGTACCGAGAAATACTTACATAAATATACCACACACAATAAAACTAGACAATATCATGATCCCGGAGCAAAAATGTTCATATTGTTGATAACAATCACAAATACATTAATAAACAAATTGAAAAAAAAAGATCTGATACATTATTATCGATTTTATTCCCATTCAATTTTAATCCATCTTGGAGGTAAAATACCAAGCAGTCCCATTCTTAGCTCAGACTGAAATTGATCAATTCGTAATTCCGTAATACTTGGCACTGGTGGATCTAGGGCGTCAGGGACCCCCCCCCAAGATTTGTTCTGGCGCCCTTGTTCCTTTTTTCGGTTGTTCATTCTTTTCTGAAGATAATTATGTCAATTTGGTTAATTATTAGTGCCCTTGTCACATTGGCCATCCCTCCCCAAGATTTTGCTAATTGGTGCCCATGCCACATTGCCCCCACCTCTAAGATTTTTCTCTAGATCTACCCTTGATACTTGGGCTAATCTTATTCCAAATGTTAAAATAAATTAAATATTATCCAATAATGATTCAAAGAATCAATCGTAATTATGTGACAAAATTAGCCGAAAACTTAAAAGAAAAATGACGAAATTTTAATTTGTGCGAAAATTTTAATTTCTAGAAATTTTTCTTAAAATAAATAAATTCTTATGTTTAGTGTCGTCTATCTAGGATAAACAAGCAGAGCATAGTTTATCCTTCATTACTTGAATATTCTATGAACTCTGCGCTAAGTCGTTTCCTGCACACTCTAAGTCTGTTAGCCTCAGGTTTGCCAGTCCTAGTGATTTTTTTCTCAATATTTTGGCGATTTGTTTGACCTGATGGCAACCCTGGTTAGTTCAAAGCTGGTAAACAGGTTGTATCTATACCAAAGTATAATCACCTACGGAACAAGTACTGACAAAACTCTCCCAAAGTGACCCCGCGTACCTCAGCGCCTCTAGACGCAAAGTGCTGTACTACTTAATCGCACCGAGCTGAAATACTTTGCTCCGAGCCAATAAATCATGCTAGAGAGTGATTCAGGTGACGAGTGACCGGGATGAATTGTGCAACTACGGTTTTTAGTTGTCAGGTTCACATAGGTATACAAAGGGTCACTTTTTTTGTGTGGAGAGGATAGGTTTTGTCAGTATTTGTTCCGTAGGTGATTATACTTTGATCTATACCCTTGTTTTTTTCCAGTGTTTATTTGAGGAATAATTTGACTGTATTTCCAAATTTTATCTTTGTTTTCACTCCGAATAGATGCTAAATTTGTAAATTAGCTCCTTAACTCTGAAACCCTGATATACCCCCAACTATTGAAACTCTTGTTAAGTGAAATATTTTTTCATACTTTTTTATTCAGTCATACTTTCTAGGCTATGGTCATATTTCTCCAGAGACCCTCGGTGGAAGAATTTTTTGTATATTTTACGGTTTACTTGGGATTCCTCTAAACGTTCTTTTGGTTGGAAATCTGGCAGGATGGTTCAACGCTCAGGTATGTTTTTTGAGTAGTAAAACTTTCATTTCACTCCCTAGCAATGATTATTTGCAAATAGATGATTTACGCAGTGCTTCCACTTCCCTAGTGTGGAAATAAAGTATTTCAGTGGCAAAAAAACAAAGGAGAATTATATTAGAACACGGAAGTAAGTATGTTATCGTGCTTACCATTCGAACAGGATGGACATTCGCCATACTCCTTCCAGTTTTTCCAGTTCAATTAACCTCCACTTTTTGAGATTTCAAGAATGACACATTCTTGGATGCTTGGGGACACATTCGTGGACTAGAAAGTTGGCGACCCTGGGTGGTGGGGGTGCGCCGCCCCCCAAACTTTTTATCTATTCGGTATAGCAGGGAAAAGCTTGACTTTGGATGGTCTGGTAAAACTTCAGAATACCTTGACTGCCTGAAACAGCTAAATTTTAAATTGAATTTAAAATAAAATGGAAGAAATCTCCTCTGCTCTCACTCAAATGTTGGCGCATCTATTTTTCCCTGCTTTGCCTTATTCATTTGTTCTTATGTGGAAGCCTTTCCTTTTTAGCCTGCCTACCAAGTGAATGGTTAAAATATTATACATTGTTGACTTGGTTTTTTCATGGAAAATAAACTTTAGCTTAGTTCAACAGGGTGGGCCAGAAGTCATTATAGCCTACAGAGACAAACTAATTATGTTTCTATCAGAAAAAAAAAATTCATGCTCTGCATGGTTACCAATATTTTTGAAAGTGCATTGTAATGTGTTTATTCTACTCTTGATGACCATAAATTAGCAAACTATGATATCCTATAGAAACATAAGCATTTGTTTTATTTATGGTGACTTGTTCTTTCATACTTAACTTTTTACTCAAAGGAGAATAAAAGGAATATTAAGCTAGAGATCAGGGACGTCATTTGCCATGGAGCAAAGGGGGTTGCCCACCTAGGATCTTCAGAGGCCATCTCAACTTCCCCCACCCCAAAAAGTATACCCTGAAAGAGAAATAAGATATTTTAAGGCTAAACTCAAATGACTTGGCTGTTTCATGATATTACAATATCTTTTAAGTTGATTTGCTTGCTAAAATAGGTAAATAAAAGAAATAAAACACCAATTAGTTATTAATTCAAAGTATTTTTTTTTGAATTTATGCCTCTGCTATGAGTAGGCTAAGAAGGTATGAGAAAATTTACACATAAAATCATCCGAGAATTCAAATCAACTCAACATACAAATACACTATAGCCAAACTTGTAGGCTATATGTTCGTTGAAAAGACATGATACACGACATAATCAGCTATACTAGTTTGGTAAAGATGCAGAGAAGGAAGCCCTAATAAAAACAAATTATTTCTTACTGTATATTGTTCAGTCTATTTGGCTGTAAATGTGCATATGTGCTTGTATTTTTTATCTCGTTGGTCCTTCCACGTTTGTTATCTTTATTAAAATTTGCATTATTTTGTTTCAAACTCCGACAAAAAAAGAACGTATGTCAATCGCTTTTGCCGAAATCCCGCCGTTGTGTCCAAAATTCCTTTTTTCGTAACAAAAATCCATAGGTTTGGCAAGGAAAAAAGTAGAAAATCCAAATTTCAGGTACAAATAAAGTATTAAAGTAGGTCTAAAAATTTTAGAGGATAAATGTTCAAAATAAAGTAGTCTACTCTAAAATATAGTAGAAGACAAAGCTCTGGATTTTCGTTCTGACCATTGAATATTAGCATTATTACCAAATAAATATAACTTAGTCATATTAACTAATAATGCTGAATATCTAACACAAAAGCAAATCGCTTCTCTTCTAAAGACCTACTGAATTCACCATCTGACTGAAAATCAATTTCTATAAGAAATTAATCATGGTACTGTTCTATTGACCGGACTCTTATATATAGTGCTAGTTTGGTTAATGCTAATGAAATAAAATAGAACAGGATGACTATAATAGTTTAGAAACAAATTTGGGCTATATATTTGCATATTAGGGGGGGGGGGGGGGCAAAGCAAACCATATATTAAATACGTAACCTAACCAAGGTACCTTCCCCCCCCCTAAACCCCAAAAAACAACACTTTAAATATAGTATACGCAATTAAAACCACGCTATACATTGTATTTCTCTACAGCTGTGTCTTGTATCATCCCGTTGAAAAACGGGTTTTTCAACGCGCTCGAGTTTGAGATATAAAAAGAGTCCGGTTAATAGAACAGTACCTTAATCATTAAATGATAGATAAAAACGAGTAAAAACAAATCAATTGCAGAGATGAAAATAAGAGAAAAAGAAGAAAGAAAAGCTTAAAATTAAATATTCAAAAGGTTGATTTTGAGGACTGGGGCGTTGCATTCTGGACTGATAATATACTAATCAAAAATTCAGAGTCAACACAGACAAATGAATTTTTTTTGTGGGGGTGGAGGGAGATCTTAAAATGTTACCAATTTGTTTGTATTGTTTGTTTTTATACATTTTAAATTATATCCTTATTATTTACTGTGGCTGAAATCATTATGTGTGAGTGTTAGGGTTCAATTTGTCCAGGTTGTATTACTTGTGGTGATACCACCCATTATTTTGCCACCACTTTGGTGGCAACATTTGTAAGTTTCATTTCTAGGGACTGAAAATTTCACTTTAAATTAATCTTTGCTTATTTACTGTGGTGAAAAACCAAGGAGTCTTTGTTAGTCAAGGCAAAAAAAAAATTGCATTTTAGTTTTACGAATTATAACATAAGAAGGGATCAGATATTTTCTCATAGAGCCATTTTCTAGCTCTATGAGAAAGCTAAAGTTTCAACAAGGAAAGGTATATTTTGAGAACTGGAGAAATGCGAATAAGATTTTAATTTTCTTTAAAAAGAATGAATCTTCCGACACATCAAATTAATCTACAAAATTCATTTCGTAACTTTCAGCTACCCATTTGAACCTTTTTTGCTGAGGATTCAATTTAATAGATCAATCCTGAAGCTTTTCTATCTAAACATCGATCCTTTTGTATCTTCAATTGTTCAAAACACCCCCTCCCTTCCATAAACTAAAAATCTGTGAAGGCATTACCCTTGTGTTTGGGGTAATCACGAGGTCTAAAAGGGAGACATGGCCTGATATTCTTATAGGATATAAATATTTATTTGAAAGTTGGGTCTGTAAAACACTGAAACATGCTAATCAGAGTAAAGACTCAAGTGTCAATTTTTGACTTAAAAAATGATTAAAACAATTATATAATCTACAGAAACAAAAATGGGAATACGAAAAAGATTAAATGTTGGGCACATTTCCTCTATACAAGTAGCCTTGCTTCGTGTATGCTGCTAACAGTTAAGGATTTGAATCTTATAGTAGCAACACTAGAGCTCATACGCCCAGGGTCAGACCAAAATACAAAGTAAATATTGACATGCGTTCCCATGCCCAATTAGGAAGTTTGCAAATAGCTCTTCTTGATAAGATTACTTTGATTAAACCATGTTTACACCATCATTAGTCAATACCAACACTAAAATCAAGGATGAAAAAGGGGGGGGGGAATTAAATAAGGAGGAATGTGAGGGGGAAGTGAAGAAGGGTTTAAATAACGATGAGTAAGGAGGATTGGAAATAAAGAGGGATTCTGATTTTGGGTTGATTTGTAATATCTACCAAATATTGAAGGTGAAGATTCATAACAGACAAAGTGTATACCCAATGAAAAGCATGACAGTGAATAGGGTAAACACGATCCCTATATTTCGTAGAAACAGAAAAAGCCTAAATGGGCTAGAACCTGAAGGCTTAAGCTCAAAGAAGAAGAACTAGATCTTCCAGCCTTCACATTCGATATTGGGATTGTCACTTATGCAGCTTGTATTTAGAAAAAAATATATTTTCAGGTGAAGGAAAACACTAATTTTGGGATGTTTGTTGGTAGTAAACATCAATTGTGTATTGGACAAAATGAAAATTTTGGAAAAAATAGGAACTAAACAATTATTAAGGAATCCAGCTCTATATTTTTATATATTTCATAGATTTGAATAGAAGTTGATCCTTTTGGCTATGTCTTTTAAACTAATTCTCGTAGGGTTAAATTTTTTATTTTAGCTTTTGACAGGCCAGAAAAATTACATTCAGAAGAAAACCTAAAAATATAAACATCCCCCAAGACGTCCCAGACAAGGCCTACATGTGAACAGCCACAATAAGCCAATATGTTTATAAGCATTTTTTTTTTTTTTTAATTCTTTTCCTTCAAATTGAATCTCTAAAGCTTCTTAATTCTTTTTTCTTAGATGACTCAAGCCAAAGAAGGCAAAGAAGTGGACTCTACTGGTCGTAGTCGCTTCGAGCGTTGGATGCAGAGGCTAGCAGTGCCGTTCTTTTACTTTATTCCCGGAACAGTTTTGTTTCTAGTCATACCTAGTATAGCATTTATTATAAGTGAAAAATGGACGTTCTTAGAAAGTATTTATTATGGATTTGTAACTCTTAGTACTGTTGGATTCGGTGACATGGTCCCAGGTATTGTTTATTCTGTCATTCTCCCAAGTCTAGTCTATTCTTTGATTTCTGTCTATTCTGCCATTCTCTTAAGTCTATTCTGTCATTTTTGTCTATTCTGTCATTCTCTTAAGTCAAATATACTCGCAAATACCAAAGATTATATGTAAATAGATTTGAAGTTTCCCTATCTCAGCATTGAAAACGACCATCAATTCAGTGATGTTTTTTCAGAACTATGCTGTCAGAGTTGTACACAACAAATTGTGTTTGTTAACATTTTTAGATTATTGCTATACGATGTACATGTTTTCTACATAGGAATGAAACGATTGACACACCAAATCATGTTTCTCTAGTGGGGAAGAACCTAAAGAGAAAAAGATAAAAGTGATAGCCTTTAAGCTTAAGAGGGGAGTCAGAGGAATTTCCTGCTTTGAAATTAAAATACATTTGAATGTTTTCAAGGTGGATTTTTGACAATATTTGCAAATCATACTTTGCAAATTTCAACCCATAAATTAACGCTTTGTTATCCCTTACCATTATGACAACGTCTGTCACAAATCAGATGTTGCTATTTAAAAGGTGCTAAGTGAAATTGTTGGGCTAGATTCACATTTCCATCACCTTAAACAAACAGCATGTCACAATTTGTATATCAACCGGAATAGGGCTCTGAGCTCTGCCTTCTCGAAACTCAGGTGGAATTATTTTTTTATCGCCTTTATTTAATAAGCATGCATTTATCGATTCAAGGGAGAAATTTGTACTAATAAATACGATAAAATATTTACGCAAAGTTCTGTTGAAAAAGAAACTATTGGTAAACTTCTAAAAATCTGTTTTCTGTTACTTGGTAGACACCACATTTCAGTTACACAGTTTCTCAATATTAATTGTAAATTCATGGTTTGGATTCGTAAGTGGGACGTACCTATGCTGTGTTTATATGCTGAAAAGTGTCTCTCTTTTTCGGGCCTTCCTACCTTTGAAAAAAGAGAGATTTGAAGGATAGTTTAATTGCTTTCCAACTATAAACTTTACGCTTCGCTTAAAAATCATCTAAAAATACTAGCAGAACGAGACGAGCTCAAAATAGGTATGGTAGATGCCTAAAGTAAGATATAAAAACTTAAATTTATTAGCCTATGTATTTTAGGCATATCCTTGTCTCACACCAGTATTCGCTCAGGAGTAATATTTGCTTGTAACTGCGTCTCACTTTGCAAAAAGAATTTTTTACAGGACATCCAAGATATGATGTAAATTTTTGATATTAAGAGCAGGTAATATGTGCTTGTCAAGCCAATTTAGTTGCAAATTTTAGCGATTTTAGTTGCTTGATCAAGCAGTATATTGAGTTGAAAAAATTAAGCTTTCATAAGGCAACTATGAAATTGTGCGGGTTTTTTTTCTGAACAGCGAAATAGCCATGGGAGAGACTAGTGACGAAAATAACTCTGGGCTCTCGAAAAAAAAATTACAGTAATAGGCAATATCCCAAAACAGTGTCATTGAACAATTTTAGTTGCAAGGCGATTGTTACTTTCATACAGTGGCGGTGTTGACCTCTCTTGTGCCCTGGGAAAAATCTTAATTAGAACCCCCCCCCCTGCTTCCCACAAAATATTCAGGCCCAATTTTAGCAAAATTTTCATTTATCAGCAAAAATATTTTCAATTTATATTTAATTAATCATTTATTTTTTTAATGATTTCTTATTTATTACTTATATTGTTATTAATTTAATTATTTTAATTAATATTGTTTAACTATTTCTATTTTATTTATTTAATCAACGATTTACTAATTTCCTTTCATTTATTAACTGCGTCATCTACTTTATCAACAAAATTTCCAAAATTATAAAATGACAGTAGCCGTTAGATTATTTGTTCGAAATTTTCCGCCCCTAAAATTTCTGTTCCCAGGTAAAATGCCCTTTGTCCCTTCGCTAAAACCGCCTCTGTTCCGTAGCTATTACTTTTGCTTATAAAAGATCTAACCATCAATTTTTACGCTGTTGCTCAGAAATAGTAGTCAGAAAAATTGTCTAGTTGCCAGATAGAAGCTGAGTTTTTTCAACTCAATAGATTGTATGACAAAGCAACTAAAATTGCTGAAGTGGGCAACTAAAGTGAAAAGACATGTGTAGATTGCTCCTGTGTGACAATCAGTGTTAATGAAAAGTAAATAAATGACTTAAGTAAAGCTCCTGTGGGGAAAATAGTGAATAGATAGATAATTGACTCGCCTGACGAATAGTGGCTATTTAAACAATATTCGTCACAATATCCTAGATGAATATTTCCTGCGAACCAAGAGCGATTAGTCTGATGAAGTAAAGACCATGTAGGGAAAAAATCACAACTATTAATCGGGAAGGCGTCATAACATCGAATCGTCAGGAGCACGAACGTCAGGAGCAGTACAAAATCCATCATAACATCGAAAAAAAATCCGTCAGAACCTCGAACCGTCATAACATCGAAAATGTTAAAACTTTAGTTTTTTGGGGTTTAGGGGAGAAAAGGTACCTAGGTTAGGTTACGTATTTAATATATGGTATGCTTTACGCCCACCCCCCGGATGTGCAAATATATAGCCGAAATTTGTTTCTAAACTATTATATACTTATTACTATTATATACTTATAATTTTTTTAGATATTATGACGGTTTGAGGTTCTGACGGTTCGATTTTATGACGTTTCGTGCTTGTGACGGTTCGTCGAAATGGTAGCACCCCCTATTAATCTTTGAATCCCTAGACGAATGGTGCCTATCTAAACGTTGCCTATTATCTGTTATAATACCCTGTGTGAAATTTGTGCGAATCAGAGTAAATAATTGGCTAAAGTAAAGATCCTATGGGGGAAAAGTCCCAGCTATTTAGACCATTGATTCTATTGGCGAATATTGTCTATTTAAACAATATTCGTCACAGTATTTTGTGAAAATATTATTGTGAACGAGGGGGAGCAAATAATAGGATGAAGTAAAGATCTTGTGGGTAAAAATAGCGAAAAGATTGATAATTGACTCACTTGACAACCAGTGCTTATTCTCGCTGGAAAATAGCAGCAAGATTGATCATGAACTCAACTGAACGAGAACGAGACTGATCAACTGAACGAGAACGAGATTGATCAACTGAACGAGAACAAGATTGATCATTTACTCAACTGAAAAAAAGTGCCTCTTTAAACAGTTTTTCAAACAGTTTGTGGTAACGAACTGTAAGTAAGGAGCGACCCGGCTCAATGGTAACCGAAACTCTAAAAAACGGTTTTGATACCAATAGATACATCAAAAGAATCAGATTTTAATTCTGGTTTCAAATATATAAGTTTCATCAAGTTTAATCTTACCCATCAAAAGTTACGCGCCTGAGAGAATTTGGCTGATTTTCGAAAAAAGGGGGAAAGCTCCTATCTACAAAAATGTAGAATTTTCCATTTTTTGCCACAAGAAAGATCACAGATGCGCGTTTTTTTTTTTTTTTTTTTTTTTTTTTTTTTTTTTTTTTTTTTTAAGGGGTAATCATTTTGACCCAGTGGTCCTAAAATATCGTAGGAGGGCTCATTGGAACGGAAATTAAGAGTTCTAGTGCCCTTTCAAGTGACCAAAAAAAATGGAGGGCAACTAGGCCCCCTCCCACGCTAATTTTTTTCTCAAAGTCACCCAATTAAAATTTTTAGATAGCCATTTTGTTCAGCATAGTCGAAAATCTAATATATATATCTCTTTTACGATGACTTAATCCCCCACAGTTCCCAGGGAAAGGGCTGCAAGTTATGAACTTTGCCCATTGCTGACATATTGTATTGGTTATCGGTAAGTATACAGACATTTTCAGGAAAGATTTTTTTCTGGTGGGGGGGGGGCTGGAGGAGTGGGTTACTCGGGAGAATCTTTCCGTGGAGGATGTTTCTTTGGGGTAAGGGACAATTCTATGAAGGGGGCGCCGGATTTTCAAGCATTATTTAAAAAATGATCAGAACTTAAATTAAATAAAAACAAGTTTTTTCAGCTGAAAGTAAGGAGCAACATTAAAACTTAAAACGAACAGAAATTATTACGTATATGAGGGGGTTCTCCCCCCAGTCAATACCTCGCTCTTTACGCTACAGTTTTTTTTTGTTAGTGCTTTCAAGTGAGCTATCTATTCTAATTAAACTGCCTTTGTGATTCAGGGGTTTGTGAATTAAAAATGTTTTTAACTTTTAACGTAAAGAGCGTGGTATTGACTAAGGGGAGAACACCCTCATATACGTAATTTACCTGAGAAAATTTACCTGATTTTTTAAAGAGGGGGGAAATATCCCCTACAAGTGAAAGAATTTTAATGAAAATCACACCGTCAGATTCAGCGTATCAGAAAACCCTCTTACATAGGTTTCAAGCTCATATCTACAAAAATCTGCAACGTATTTTTTGTTAGAAGAAAAATATACGAATATAGAAGTTCGTTTCGTAAGTTAATTTGTAAATTACGTCAGAACCAAATTTAGAGACAGCCATTTAGCAAAAGAAAAGTAAAATTTTTATGCAAATTGTGTTTACTTATCCAATGACGGTGAGCCAAAATAAAAGCTGCAATAACTAAAAAACGATCAGAAATTAAATAAAAAAAACAAGTTTTTTAAACTGAAAATATGGAGCGACATTAAAACTTAAAACGAACAGAAATTATTCCGTATATGAAAGGGCCCCTCCTCAACAACTCGTTCTTTACGCTAAAGTTTGACTCTGTCTCACAACTTTATTTTTTAAAACAATAAAAAAAACTGTAGCGTAAAGAGCGAGGTGTTGAGGAGGGGACAGCCCCTTTCATATACGGAATAATTTCGGTTCGTTTTAAGTTTTAATGTCGCTCATCAATTCATTATCAAGCCCTTAATCAGAGTGTTGTGTCGTTCACTGTCAAAAAATTTAACTGCTATCTTAATTTTAGGTAGCCATCAAAAGTCACCATATTTATGGCTTCAAAACAGTTTTTTGATATTATGGGTGACCTTCGGAGCAGGCTACATCACAGCTGTTATTGAAGCTATTGGGAAAGTCATTGGCAACACAAAACCATTGACAGTGTGTATAGAACTGCCTAAGAAATTTGAAGGAAAAATTGTCAACATGGTAATTATCTGAAATTCACTTCTTGAGCAAAATCTAAGAGATATGTTTCTTGAATTGAGGGAAATTAAGTGTAAGCTCCCTAGCACTACCAGTGTGAGTGACACAGCGCCACCAGTGCTAGCACTGATTCCACTAGTGTAAGGTAACATGACCGTGACGACTCATAGGTTCTACGAGTCCTGCCCCCGCTGGGATTTGTGCTGAAGGCTTGCCACGGCTACCACCAGTAAAAGTAAGGCAAATGTTCTCTCTTTGGACGTAAGTGCGACGGTAATAGGCCCATAGTCTCAAGCCTGCTATTTTCCTTCCTAAAATCTTATTTTCCCTGAGAATGACATCTCAAAATATTGTAGGAGCCCTTTCCTCTATTCCAAACACACTTTATTCTCTCTCTCTTCCTGGAGAGCCCTTCACCTAGCTGAACAAAGGCTTTAAGAAAGAACTATATAGAACTAGGTCTTACTATTACAATCAAGACCACAAAATGTACTCAAGAAAATTCCTCTCTGTTTTCTACTCGGTAGGACGCGAACTGAGTTACAGATCAACGAATTCCAGCCAATCATAAGCATCAAGGGGTGAGATTCCGAAGAGCCGCTATTTTAGAATCAGTGGACCAAATATTATTCTACCTCTCTACCTCAGAAGTGTGTAGTCGTTAAAAATTAGTTCTTGATCAGCTGATGACTCATCACCAGACGGTTTACCTTTACATAAAGCTATTTAATAAGACTGCAAAATATACCAAGCAAAGTCCAAACAAAGGATTACATGGCATTTAAGGGTAAGCGGGGGAGGGGTGAAAGAGAGACTCCCAGAGCGGAAATACCTCAACTTACAAAAAAGGACATTTATCTGGTAATTACGGCCAGGGGTCCAAACATTAAAGTTTTGTGGCCAAGTTTCTGCAATAGTAGAATATCATAACATTATCAATAGAATAGCTCTTTCAGATGAATACGTCTCGAACTTGCTTGAAAACAGTTCTGAAAAGTAAATATCTCCCTCAAACAACTTGCTTTCAGTATTTCTTATTGCCATGATGTGGTCACTGTAAATATTCTGAGAGGAACATGTATAGGAGAGTTTTCTATCCATCCTTCAGGGGAATCAGTTCCACCATTGGTAGATTGGGGAGGAATAAAAAATTTTCTGGGGGTCAGGCGGACTGCATAAACATCCAGAGAAACCCTATTATTACTCCTTTTTCAGGAAGCTTTCCCCCTTTTGACCATACTTTATAGATTTCTTACTCTTCAAAGAGTGTTTCCCTTGTTACCTGCCGACAGCATTCTTTAATTCCTTCCAGATAAATTTAGTAATAATTTCCCTCAAACAATCATCGCAAACAAAATCAATCGGTCTCACCCAAAAAGCATTGCTTGACAGGATGTGCCGCTAAAAATTAAAAAAACATATAAGGTATAAAGAGTTGGAGGGTTAAATCTTGTAGCGAGAAATATTTCCCACGATAAAACTACATCATATTATGATCCCAAAGCAAGATATTCATAGCTTTAAAATAGTTAAAAAACATTTCAATAATTAAACTAAAAAAAAATGAAATCCCTTATCTTTAATTCTACTCCAATTCAATTCCCATCTGTTGCAAAGATATACTCACTGAGCAGCTCCATATGTAGCTGAGAATTAACACTTGGGCTAAGCTTATTTCAAAGCATAGCCCCTATAAATATAACTGAAAAAGTAGTCTTAAGTCTTACGCCTTTACATCTTTCGCCCCCAATATCTTACCTTCTCTGAGTACCGGGATAATGAATTGTAGACTTCCCCCGAAATACTCCTGTTAAGTAATCCCAACGTCACCTATTACAATACTTATGCATAAGAATTAGTTCCTAGAAATCACACAATCCAGCTGCAGACATTAAATTAAATCTACTGTATACTAACCTCATCGATTCCTGATTTCCTATTCTACAAAGTGATATAATGGCAATTTTCTGCACAATTCTTTTTGAGCAAAGTGTTAAAAGGAAGTACCATATATGGAAGTACCAGCCCATATAGACGATTATACAAAATATATGAATTTAAAAAAATATTATAACCGGAAATTATATGAAGGAAAACATGTTTACTGTAGATAGAGTTTAAACAAAGTATTTGAAACTTTTTGGTTATTGTGAAACGCTGATAAAATCAAAAATTCATTTCTCAGACATGGATCCTTTCTAAGAACGTTTACAAGGAAAAACCATCCTTAGCTTCTTCATATATTTCTATTGCGAAGCGCTGATGAGATCAAACATTCATTTCTCAGATATGGCTCGTTTCTAAGAACGTAAGCAGTAAAAAAATCATCCATAGTTCCTCTATATATTTCTATTGTGAAGTGGATAATTTCGGAGACCACACTGCCTTTCATGACGATAAATAAAAGTTCGAATAGGGATAAAATCCTTTTAATAGACAGTGATGATGATAACAGTGATAGAAATTCACAAGAAAATACCAGATATTTTGGTCACATATTTACTACTGATGACGATTACTGTATATGTGACTGAAATATCTGGTATTTTCTTGTGAATTTCTATCACTGTTATCATCATCACTGTCTATTAAAAGGATTTTATCCCTATTCGAACTTTTATTTATTGTGAAGTGCTGATGAGATCAAAAATTCATTCCTCAGACATGGCTCATTTCAAAAACTTATGCAGGAAAAAACAATCCATAGCTCCTCTATATATTTCTATTGCGAAGAGCTGATGAGATCAAAAATTCTTTCCTCAGACATGGCTCATTTCTAAGAATTTATGCAGGGAAAAACCATCTATAGCTCCTCTACATATTTCTATTGCGAAGCCACAAGGAGATCAAAAATTCATTCCTCAGACATGGCTCATTTCTAAGAACTTATACAAGGAAAAACCATCCATAGCTCTTCTATATATTTTTATTGCGAAGCGCTGGTGAGATCAAAAATCCATTCCTCAGACATGGCTTATTCCTAAGAACGTATGCAGGGAAAAACCATCCATAGCTCCACTATATATTTCTATTGCGAATTGCTGATGAGATCAAAAATTCATTCTTCAGACATGGTTCATTTCTAAGAACGTATACAGGAAAAAACCATCCGTAGCTTCTCTATATATTTCTATCACGAAGCACTGATGGGATCAAAAATTCATTTCTCAGAAATGGCACATTTCTAAGAACTTATGTAGGGAAAAACCATACATAGCTCCTCTATATATTTTTTATAAGAAAAAATCAAAATTTTTTGACTAAAATGTTTTCTAATTAATATTCACTATAATAGAAAACCCAGATTTAACAACACTTTTCATAAAAAAAAAAAATTATTTTGCCTGTGAATCCCCCGTGTTATATTTGTAAGACAATATCTACTTTGTTCTTGAGACAGTGCACCGCCTGCTCAGCCAAATGTGCACCAAAGACCTTCTGTACTATATTCTACCACTCTTTTTAATCTTTTTTATAGAGTGGATAATTTTAATTTACTATGTGTCGTAGCCGCACTCACTATTATCGACCAATTCCCCGCCCCCGACATTCAAGATTTTTTTAATTTTAGTGTACCATAATTTAGCTTAGCCCCCTTGCCGTAAAGTATAAAAAAATATTAATTTGGGGTATTTTTGTAAGCTAATA
This sequence comes from Artemia sp. Qi Xiang Cuo, assembly GCF_049724085.1. Classification (NCBI taxonomy): domain Eukaryota; kingdom Metazoa; phylum Arthropoda; class Branchiopoda; order Anostraca; family Artemiidae; genus Artemia; species Artemia sp. Qi Xiang Cuo. Next base: position 9,073,353 of record NC_142800.1, read on the forward strand.
ACATTGCTCCTTATTTCTGGACAGACAATTAGCCCCACCCTCTAAAAACATGATTGATTTTAAATATAACTTTTGTGAAACTTCAAGTCAATAACAAGAACAGGGTTTTCTTTGCTTTTTTATAAAACTTTTTATTTACTTTTTTTTATTTTTCTTTATGTACTTTTTTATTTAGGCTCTTAAGTCATTTAGTTTCATAACTTTTATAAGCTTCTTTAGCTGGTTTTTTACTTTTACTAAACTTTTAACTTTAACTTAACTTTTTTTTTAATTTCAACTTTTAGGTTTCCCTGTTCGAGACATTGTAAGACAAGTAGAAGTTTGTGTTTAATTTTCTGTTTTGAGATTGGCAATTCGAATCCATTGGCAAATTAATTGAATCTATGACCCATTTTTTGCAATGTTTACGGACACTCTCAAGAGGCTATTTTTTTAATCGTTTTTTTTATAGATATTTTATGTATATTTTTTTAGAGATATTCTTTTTTAATCGTAGTGTGAATAGACTTGGTTTTCCCCCCTTGTCTCCGGATATAGCATACTAAAGTAAATGTTGTAGAAATGCACTAAAAAAAACAAAAATATTATATCTTAATAGTTTAAATTTTTCAGATCAAAAATTTAAAGATTTTTTAAATTTTTATATTTTATAAATTTTTATATTTGGAAAAAAGCCTCTAATTGGTCAGCTCGGTGTTTTTATTATTTCATATTTCAACGTCAAATAAAATAATTGAATCTATGCATTTTACATTCCTATTGAAAGTCCATAATAATATGCATCAATATATAAAATATATAAAGCCCATAATAATATCCAACATTATGGAAAGGTTTGACCACGAAAAAATGTGTTAAATTCTTTCTAGAAATCAACTTGAGTATCTCCAGAGTCAAATTTTCTAGTACCTGAATAATGCTTCGACACAAACAAAACAGTAAATAATTCCCTCCACTATATTCGTAAAAACAAAATCAAAATTGGTGAGTTATGCATTTTCCCTAAGCTTTTCTCATCCATCAGTCATTTTTAACCCTGATAATTTTTGGAAGGAAAAAACCGTATTGCCAAAGATAGTCTTTGTATTCCAACTATCTAGGGCCAAACAAAAAGCAGGTCGTCACCGAGTCGGATGGGAGGAGGTCGTAAGGAAGAATTTAAGGGAAAATGAAACTTTTTGGGATAGTGCGAAGAGGGAGACTTTAAATAGATTGGGATGGAGGAGGACCATGCGTAGCATGGTTTGCCTCAGGCGGCTTAGATCTGCAGTGAGTTGTTAGTAGTAGTATTTAAGTATAACCCCTCTAATTGTATCAATTAGCAAAGACCTTAAAATCACTGCCACGCAATAATGTCGATACCCTAAAAGGATTTATTAAAAAAAAACAGTGAAATTACAGCAACACAAGTAAAATTCAAACATATGAAACAATTCCAAGGACCATTATTAGTTTATTGGGAAAAGTTATGATGAAGCAAATAAATAATCTTTTTTGACCTTGTATGTTTCCTTTAAAGGATTTCTACTGATATTGAAATCGAGATAACCAATTTTTCCTAGGTTACCATTTGGGCATGGCTTTCCTTGATATGGCGTGTATTTTACATTTCTATTTTGTTGAAGAAAATATTTGTTAGGATTTAGCAAAATCTTACAAAGACTAATCTTTCAGAATTTGTTTCCCCAGAGTTCAAGGCAAGGAAGTCGGCGGAGTAACAGAAGCAACAATCATACCCATCCTACCCAAGCCATGGAAAATGTAATAAGTTTTTCTAATTCATTATTGGATATAAGAGGGAGCTTAAAAAAAGGTAATTGTAGCTCAATGGAATTTTATCTTATTCATCCTTTTTTCTACCATTTTTTCATAATTTTTCTACCCCACCTAGACATATTCATAATAATCGTGCGAATTATTATTGATAATCTGTTGTTTTTATCAATTATTTTGATGGGCCATTTAAATCATTTACTTTAGTTAACCATTTAACTTAGATATATTTGATTACTAATACTATTTTAAGTAGCATTTAGTTTCAGAAAAGATGTGCTTTGATTCTTTTTATCAATTATTTTGATGAACTATTTAAATCAATTACTTTGGTTAACCATTTAAGTTAGATATATTTGATTACTATTACTATTTTAAGTAACACTTAGTTTCAGAAAAGATGTGCTGTGATCCATGTTGACTTTATTTGTTTGTTTTACTAGATTCTATTGGCTCATATCTTGAATAAAGATGAACTTATAAAGAAGACTCTGAATAAAGAAGACCCTTGATATCAGACCTTGAATAAAGTAGATGGCGAGGTACAAAGCACGTCGCACAAGATTTTGAGTTTTGGGACTCACTATCTCACAAGCTAGTGAGTTTTGTGACTGTCAGTTCTAATTTTGCAGATTTGTGGCCAAAATGAAAAATTTGCACCTTACTCTGAACAAATGAAGAAACGAAGCCTTACTCAGGCTTACACCAAACTGAATAAATGAAGCCTTACCCATTTTGTGAGAACTTGCCATGACTGAATCTCAGGTCTTGGTTGCTTGGATACAACCGGAATTGATGAGACGGAACCAAACGGAATGGATGCCTGGTCACGAAACAAAGTGAATAGTTCTTGGCGGGTGATCAGTTTTGAACAACGTTGTGCGTTATGGGACTCAATTTTTCCAAACATGCTCCAATTTTCACAATTTACCAACTTTCACAACTTTGTGGGGCCTATTCATTCTATGTTTTATAAGATTTTTTTTTAACAGCTGGAATACAAATGACTATTTTCATTTTCTAAGTAAATATTTTATTAATGCAAGAAAAGTCATTTTTTTAACACAAGTAAGCAATACTTTTTGCAGCCGAGGTAGTTTTTTTGGTTGTTTTAATTATGAAAAACTATGATTCCTCTGTTTGCCTTTTTTCTTAATATCATTATTTATGGCCCGGGGCCACTTTAGTCTTGGGCCTGACACATTATTATTCAACCATTTACATAATTTTCTCCCCTAGAGTTATATCTGCTGAAATTCCTTTTAAGGGAGGAAACAAACAGATCTTCAGGAATACCCTCCCTCGGGAAAGCATTCCAATGGTACGGTGTCTTCCACAGCTTTTTTCATGTAGGCTACTCAGTTTGGGTGTCTCCCCGACTGCACCATGCTTCTACGTGTCTGTCATGTTGCCTCAGCAAAACGTGGTAAAATAATAGGCATCTCGTCGGAGTAAGGTGTTGGGCGTGCTTGTAGGAAACTGACATTGACACTGGCCGTATCAGATCTCTCACTTAGTGGCTGTGGAGACACCAGATTGGGACTACAGCTCGTCTTTGAAGCCCCATTTAGTCCTGAGCGGTATCAGTTGATTTTTAGGAATCCCTTCAAAAAATGACATCTATACTCAGCAATAAGCCTAAGACATGACTTGAATGGAGTGACAATTAAGCTGGACTTTAATGGGTTCTTTGATGGGGGAGTCTTACCCAACTTTTCCGTGCAGGATGATCAGCATTGATCAAGATTTGCAGCCCAGGAGAGATATGAAGAGAAATAATTCCCCATAAGACATATTTTGTCAGCTCTATTAATGGTTTAATCCATGTGGAAAGAGTCAGGGTGTTGTCGTGAGAACTTTGTTTGGGTGATAAATACCTCTTTAGTCTTGGATGCATTAATTGGTTGAAAATGATTGGTTTAAATTCGATCTATTTCCACAGAAAAAAATATAAATGTTTTTACTTTTATAACTTTAATAAATCAAATAATATTAACATTTTGATTACTAAATATCAGTATATGTATATTAAACTGACAATGGGCACTCATTTGTATTTTTTCAGTAAATTGCAAATTTTATTCTGGCCTTGGGAAAGCATAGGGGTTTTGCGCCCAACTTATGTTAGTTTCTGCTCGTTTTGAGTTTGACTCGGTTAATTATTGTAATTTCAGTTCGTTTTGCGTTTCATTTATTTATCGATGCTGATTTATGGTAGTTTCATGCTTGGTAGAATATTTTATTTTATTTCTGCTCATTTTATGTTTAATAGAGTTCTCCATTTTTCTTTGAAAAACTTATTTTGCGTAAATAGTTTTTTAAATTAATTTCTGTTCTTTTTATATTGACATAGTCTTTTCAAGGAAAAAGAAAATAATACTTTAAATTTTTTTTTAAATTTTAAGACTTTATAGTTTGGCCTGCTATTTGTATGCTGGAGAAAAATTTTCAGCAATTTTTAACAACATACACTCTTTTAAAAATCTGGACACAAATAGTACTGTTTAATTTAATTTCATACCTCCTCTATTTGACCTGAAATGGAAAGCTTGATACCATTCGCAAATAAATCTGTTTACTTTCTTAGATAGCTTGGATACACTTACGCTATTTTGATTTGTTTAATTTTTAAGAGCATAAAAAGGGAGAGTGGGTGTGGGAGGGTGGGAGTCGAAGGAGGGTTAGTTGCCCTCAAATCACTTTCGAATATTAAAAAGGGCATCAGCCCTTCCTATTTTCAATCGAATGAGCCCTTTTCGAAGTTCCCACGACAACTCCTTCAATACGAAGTGCCCTGGTCTAAACAACAATAACAACAAAAAATAATACATTATACCCACATCAATCTTTAGTTTACTATAAAAATGTCAAGCCTTCCAATCACTTTCGACTATTAAAAAGGGCACTAGGCCTTTCGATTTCCAATCGAATGAGCCCTTTTAGAAACGACAAAGCTTTCTCTAAACACCTTATATGCCCCAACGGCACAAATTACAACCCTTACCCTAAGGTCTGTTAGGGTGGTTGTCATCCTCTAAGACCTAATTTCCAGAACTTTCAACTACGTTAAAGAACATAGCTATCTCAAAATTTTGATTTGATGTGTTTGGGGAAATGGTGGGCCTGAAATGGGTGTTAGTCGCCTTCCAATCACTTCCGACTATTAAAAAGGGCACAAGCCACTCCAATTTCCAATTGAATGAGCGCTTTTCCAAGTTTCTACGACAACTTCTTCGATACGAAGTGCCCTGCTCTAAAGGAAAAAATTAATAAATAATATATTGTGCCAACATCGTTCTTATATACCCCCGAACATAAATTAAAACCCTTGCCCTGAGGGTTGTGGGGGAGCGTCCACCTCTTTACTTAGTCCCCGTTTCTTGTCTTTTTCTCGAGTGTCCCCGTTCTTTACTTAGGCAGCGCGATCCAGCTGCCTATGATTTATACAACAACTTTATGCAACAACAGGGCATAACTTAAAACCCTTGCACTGAGGGCTCTGAGGGGGTTATCATCCTAAAAGACCTATTTTCCAGAACGTTCAACTGCGTTGAACAAAATAGATATCTCAAAATTTTAATTGGATGTGTTTTCGAAAATGTTGGGCGTGAGAGGGGCGTTAGTCGCTATCCAATCACGTTCGACTATTAAAAAAGGCACTAGCCCTTTCAATTTCCAATTGAATGAGCCCTTTTGAAGTTTCTACGACAACGTTTTCAATAAAAACTTTATATACCCCAGGGCATAACTTACAGCCCTGGTCCTGAGGGATGTGGGGAGAGGGGTTGTCATCCTTAAAGACCTAATTTCCAAGAAATTCAACTACGTTGAATAAAATGGCTATCTAAAAGTTTTGATTTGATGTGTTTGGAGAAAAGGTGGGCGTGAGAGGGGGGTTAGTTCCCTCAAATCACTTTCGACTATTAAAAAGGGTACTATCCCTTTGAATTTCAAATCGCATGAACCCTTTTTCAAGTTTCTACGACAAAGATTTCAATGAAAACCTTATTTGCCCCTAGTGCATAACTTATAATCCTTGCCCTGAGGGTTGTGGGGGAGTGTCCTCCTCAAAAATATATTTTCTATCTGGAAATCAACTACCCTGAACAAAATGGCTATCTCCAAATGTGGATTGGATGTGTCTGGAGGACGGAGGGGCGCGGGGGGGGGCTAGTGGCCCTCCAATCACTTTCGACTATTAAAAAGGGCACTAGCCCATTGAATTTTCAATCAAATGAGCTTTTTTTGAAGTTTCTACGACAACACCTTCTTTAAAAACCTTATATGCCCCAGGGAATACCTTAAAACCCTTGCCCCGTGGGTTGTGGAGGAGTGTCCTCATCAAAAACAAATTTTGTATCTGGAAATCAACTACGCTGAAGAAAATGGCTATATCAAAATTTTGATTGGATGTGTTTTGGAAAATGATGGGCGTGGGGGGGGGGGGGGGGGGCTAGTTACCCTCCAATACCCTTTGACAATTGAAAAGGACACAAATTTTATGAATGTGCTATCAAATCAGCCCGTTTTGAAGTTTTAATGGTAACACCTTCTATACAAACCCTATATACCCCCAGGGTCTAACTTGAAACCGTTGCCCTGAGGACTGCGGGGGAGTGTTCTCCTCAAAATATATTTTCTATCTGGAAATCAACTGCGCTGAACAAACTGGCTATCTCAAAATTTTGATTGGGTGTGTTTGGGGGAATGATGGGCTTGGGGGGGGGGGCTAGTTGCCCTTCAATCACTTTCGACTATTAAAAAGGGTACTAGTCCTTCGAATTTCCAATTGAACGAGCCTGTTTTGAAGTTTCGATGACAACACCTTCTATAAAAACCTTATATGCCCCCAGGGCATAACTTAAAACCCTTGCCCTGAGGGTTGTGGGGGAGTGTCCTCCTCAAAAACACATTTTCTATTATGAAATCAACTACGCTGAACAAAATGGCTATCTCAAAATTTCGATTGGATCTGTTAGGGAGAATGATGGGCGTGGGGGGGGGGGGGGGTTAGGTGCCCTCCAATCACTTTTGAATATTAAAAAGGGCACTAGCCCTTTGAATTTCCAATCGAATGAGCCTTTTTTTAAGCTTCTACGACAACTTACTTACTTACTTACTTAAAGCTCTTGATCGGCAGCGTCGCCAGCGTAGAGGGAACCATTCGTCAGCGCCGTCAGTCTTCTCCAGAGTGGTCGGTTCAGGGCGAGGGTTGTCGCTTCAGCCGGGTTGATGTTTCTGGAGGTGAGCCGATCACGGATGACGTCCGCCCATCTAGTGCGTGGTCTTCCCCTAGGATGCCTCCAGCCGTTTGCAGCTGGGTCGAAATCGAAGATGAGCCGGGCGGGTGTTTGGGCAGGCAGACGGAGCAGATGACCATACCAACGCAGCGAGCGAGACTCAAGCTGCTCGGACAGGGGTGGGAGTTGGAAGGACCTGAGGATTTCCGAATTTCGTACCCTAACGGACCATCGGGAGCGTTCGATTTTTCGGAGGTGTTTCGTCTGGATGGCATCTACCTACAGCGTCTGTGTCTGAGTCAGCGACCAAGTCTCGGCAGAATAGAGCATAACGCTGGCAACCGAAGCAGAATATATTCGTGCTTTGGTGAGGTGGCTGATCTGGGGTTTATGGAAGACTTTTTTTTTAAGGCGACCGAAGACAGAGTTTGCTTTTGCCACTCTTGCTGATATTTTGGCATCTAGGCTTCCGTTTGAGCAGACAATTGAACCAAGGTAGGTAAACTGCTTGACTACCTCTACAAATTTGGCCACAAATTTTCACAGATGACAGGGGGTTGGACGGCGTTTTCTCAACGGGCATTATCTTGGTCTTCAACCAATTTATTTTCAGACCGAGTTTCTCAGCGGCAGAAGCCAGTGTTTCCAGTGTAGTTTTGAGGTCACTAATGTTTTCGCATATTAGCGCCACGTCGTCGGCAAAGTCGACGTCTGAAAGAACTCTTCCAGCAAAGTCTATGCCAAACGGCTGCACCTGCTGTGTTTTATTCAGGATGTGGTCTATTACACAGTTAAAGAGCTCAGGTGCAGCGGCACATCCTTGCCAGACACCATTTTTTTTTAAATATCCGGAAGGCCGTCCATTTACGATCAGTGTTATTATACAGCTCTTTGAGGAGACGGACGATTTTCGTGGGTACGCCAGCAGACTGGAGGATTAGCCATAGTGACTGCCTATCGACAGTGTCGAAGGCAGATCGAAAATCGACAAAGGCAATGTACGCCTTCCTCTTATATTTAAGAGTTTTCTCTACTAGCTGTCTAATCGTATGGATTTGCTCGGTGGTGGACCTGCCTGGCATGAAGCCAGCTTGCTGGGGGTGACGGAGGGCATGGAGGTATCTTGTTGCCCATTTGAGAAGCAGCATAGTGAAGAGCTTTCCAGGAACTGAGAGTAAAGTTATGCCACGATAATTGCTACATTCTGCTTTGCTCCCCTTCCTCTTGTAGATTGGTACAAGTAGGCGCTTCTTCCAGTCTGAGGGGATTTTTTCAGAGCGCCACACAAGGTTAAACAGCATTTGTAGCCAGAGGATCATGGCTGGACCCCCATTTTTAAGTAATTCCGATGTTAGGCCACATATTCCTGGCGCTTTGTTGTTCTTTAGCTTGCGGGTGGCAGCTTTTATCTCCTCAGCTGTAAATTCAGGACCATCAGGAGCAGGTATGGTAGTGGCCGCAGCAGCCGCTAGCTCGTGGTCCGTCTGGTCTGCTGGATCTGAGTTGAGCAGTTTCTCAAAGTGGTCCTCCCACTGGCGGAGGCATTGTGATTGGTCGTAGATATTCTCATCGCTAGCGCTAGGTAACTACCTACTGAGTTACCTTCTCAGCAGGGGCCTCCCCCAGGCCACTCAGCGCGTCCCCAGGTGGCGGATAGGGGAACTTCCTACAGATATGTAGGATATCTCCATGGAGAGAGGAGGCGCGGACCAAGGGGGGACCCAGTTTCTGGGGGTCTTGAGATATAACTGGAACACCCTCACCTGGGGGACATAAATACAGGTGGAGGAGGAGGATGGCCCCTCTGATGTGCACTGGGCTGGGCCCACCGGCGAGTGGACACGTCCCGCCAGTCACAATACACTTTCCCAGCAATGGGTAAATTGTTGGTGATGCAGGATGCCATAAGGGCGCATTATCAGTAGGAGACATTGTCGGGCCCTGCTAGGGACAGACAGGAGTCGCTTACTGATGTCCTGACGCCAGCAAAGAAACCCATTTTTTCACTTTTATGATGATAATGAGCAAACAAATGAATGTGAGAACCAGTGCTACCGCGTCCGGGGAAACCGACGAAGGCCATGCGTTTAGATCTACCGCGTCCAGGGCAGCCGACGATACGACGACCGCTAATCGTGCGAATACCTCAACTTTGACAACTCCCTCCCTGGAGGCTATTATATCACCTAAATCGACTTTATCAATTGGTACCCTTAATATCAGAACGCTTACAAAACAAGGAAAAAAGGAACTCCTCCTGAGAGAGATAAACCGTTACAATTGGGACGTAGTCGGCCTATCCGAAACCCACCTCCCAGTTACCGGCGAAGAAAAACTTGATGAAGCTACTCTTGTACTATCAAGACGTACTGATGGGAAACGCCGGCAGGGAGTAGGCTTCTTACTCTCCAGTAAGGCTAGGAGATCACTAATCGCAGCAACACCCATCTCAGAACGTTTGATCATGATCCGCCTGAAAGGCTCACCAGCGAATCTTACAATCATCCAAGTATATGCACCCGACTCTAGCAGAGATGATAAAGAATCCGAAAACTTTTATCTCCATCATCAGTGTCTAGTGGACTCCGTACCAAAAAAAGATATAGTCTTTGTCATCGGGGACTTCAACGCCATTGTCGGTGACGACCCATCTGGCAACGAGGACGTGATGGGCAAATCTGGCCATGGCCAGCTGAACAAGAGAGGTGAGCGCCTAATGGACTTTTGCCGAGATAGTGATCTTGTTATCACTATCACATTCTTCAAACACAGAGCCCGACGTAAAACAACCTGGACATCCCCAGATGGAAGGACTCAGAATCTAATAGATTATATCCTCGTATCTAGACGCTGGAAATTTTCCATCACAAACACAGTCACTTTGGCTGGCGGCGACTTTAATAGCAACCACTCGCTTGTTATGACTTCCTTTAAAATGCGTCTAAAAGCGGCCGCGAAACTCTCCAGAAAGCCTCCCAGATTCAGAGTAGACCTCTTAAAAGACCAAACTACTCGACAAAATTACACCGCTACTCTTTCCGAAAGAATTTCTGAACTCCTCTCTACACCCCCGCTAACTCTATCAAAAGATGACATCGACAATCTTGTGAAGAGTAGCTTGCAGGTTATATGCGATGTCGCCCAGTCGACCCTGGGAGTCCAAAAGGCGGACCAAAAACCTTGGATCACGGATGAGATAATCTCACTATGTGAGGAAAAACGCAACCACACTATCAAACTAGATAGAGAAAGTCGGGATATGTACAAACGATTGAAACGTGTGGTAGAGAAAGCCATTCGCCGTGCTCACCGCTCCTATATAAGGGAACAATGTGAGCAATGTGAAATGGCATTCAAGAAAGGTGATTCTCACTTCATGTACAGGCGAGTGAGTGAACTAGCCAAAAAAAAGGGACTGAAAGCCTGTACCTTCCTTGATGAAGATGGTAACCAGATCCAAACTACAGACGGGATCCAAACCAGATGGAAAGAACACTTTGAGAGCAAATTATACTCAACGATCCTCCCAGACCCATCGATGCTTAACAGCTTCCCCGCAATCGCCGCAGACCCAAGCCCACTCCCACTCCAATCTGAGGTAGAATCGGCTATCAAGGGTTTAAGGACAAACAAAGCTGCAGGCTCAGATAGAATCCAAACGGAATTACTAAAAGTAAATTGCGACCACCTTGTTGACCTATGGCTAAAAATTGCTACTGCTGCTTGGGAAGAAGGTCACTTCCCCTCCTCATGGTGTGAAGCCATAATGGTTCCAATCCATAAGAAAGGCTCAAAAGCAGTCTGTGATAACTACAGACCTATAAGCCTTACGAGCCATGCAACTGAAATACTCACTAGAGTAATGCTGGAGCGTATAAGAGCTATATCTTCAACTGTGATTCTAGAATATCAGGCCGGTTTCAGCCCAAACAGGTCAACGATTGATCAGACGTTTACGGTACGTCAGACTATGGAAAAATATCTTGAACTCGGACCTAGTATTTTTCACCTTTTCATTGACTTTAAGCAGGCTTTCGACCTCATATGGAGAGAAGGTCTATGGCAAATTCTTCTCAATTTTGGTATACCACAGAACTTAGTATCATTGATCAGAGATATGTACTCAAAATCCAGAAGCTGCGTCATGACGGGAGAAGGCCTTTCCGATAGCTTTGAAACATCGACTGGTGTGCTGCAGGGTTGCTTGCTTTCACCGGAACTGTTTAACCTGTTCCTTACCGCTGTCTTCTCACTACTTGACAACTCGTCAGGTGTCCACATTGGGGGAATATCGATTGATAAGTTAGCTTATGCAGATGACATAGACCAAGTAGCTGAGAATCTTGGGGATCTTCAGTCCCAGGCCAACAACATCCAATCAACCACCAGCTCCTTTAGAATGACCATCAATTCCTCAAAGACGAAAGCCATGCTCTGCTCGCGAAAGTTGGAAAACCATGAAACCTTAAGCCTCCAGCTCGGTGGTGACAACATAGAATGGGTCGCAGATTTCACCTATCTTGGTAGCCTTATAACGTCCGGTAAAAACCACTTAAAATATATTAAGAGGTACCTGGTGCTTAAATACTCTATCTTTAAAGCCTTGATGCTGGTCTGAAAGAACAAGAAATCGTCGACACTACTGAAAACAAGTGTCTTCAACACACTGATTATACCCATTGCCATGTACGCCTGTGAATCATGGACCCTCAAAACAGATGACTAATGTCACCTAGCCGCATTTGAAACAAAGTCACTCTGCCGTATTGCTGGCATTACATACCTGGACAGGATCTCTAATATTAGGTTGTTTGAAAGCCTCAAGATTAAACACACCATACTTGATAAAATAAAACTGCAACAACTTAGGTGGCTAGGCCGCATCCAGCGGATGGAAAATTCTCGTCTGCCGAAAATAGTCTTCGATGGTCGCGTGCATGGTTCTCGCCCCAGAGGTCGGCCCCCTAAGAGATGGAAAGACAACTTCTCTACACTCAACCTGCCGCAACTTCTACGCCTGACTGAAGATAGATGCTCATACAGACGCCACATCAATAACATAGTGAATGAAGAGGCCCCAAAACGACCTTCGAGGACGGATGGGACTTAAGTAAGTAAGTAAGTAAGTAGCGCTTCGAAGGTATGACGTAGTTTGAGTGTGCTGACCTGACAGCTCACGAAGAATCTTGTAGGTGGCTCCACTGTCCTTTTTCTTGGCGGCCTCTTGCAGTTCGGATGCCTTGCTGTCAATAAAAGCCTTGCGGTCTTTATACAGCATGGAATTGCGCTCTTTGTTTAGCAGTCTGTATGTAGCCATGTCCCCGCCAAGACGTGCTTCTCGCCTGAGGTCTATGATGGCAAGGGAGTGATTACTGATCCAGTCCTTTTTCTTCCGTTGCTTCATTCCAACAACGTCAGTTGCTGCCGCAAGAGTGTTTTCTTTGAAGGACTTCCATGCAACTTCACTATCATCGCATTGGCCGAGGACCTCAAATCTGTTGGATATCTCCACATGGTACCGCTCAGCCAGAGCGGGGTCCTGTTGGATGCGACCGGTATCAATTTTCCGAGAAGACTGGCTGTTCTTCATAGCCTTTAAGCGGAGCTTAATTTTGGCTGCTACCAGCCGGTGGTCGGTGTTCCCGAGCTCAGCGCCACGGTAGGTGCGGCAATTCTGGACAGACGAAAGCCATCGTCGACGTACGATGATGTAGTCGAGCATCTTCTTTTTCTACGACAACGCCTTCTATAAAAACCTTATATGTCCCCAGGGCATAAGTTACACCACGTGCTCCGTGGGCTCTGAGGAAGAATCCTCCTCAATCACACACTTTTTCTGTGGATATCATCTATGCCGATCTATAGGGCTATGTATCTCAAAATTTTGATTAGATGTATTTGAGGAAAGGCTCGTCGACACGAATCGTGTCCCTCCAGTCACTTTCGAAAATTAGAAAGGGTACTAGCCACTCGAATTTCCAATCAAATGAGCCCCTTTTGAAGTTTCTACGACGACCCCTTCCATATGAAGTGTCCTGCTCTAAAGGAAAAAAATAATACATAGTACATTCTGCCAATATCGTTGTTATATGCCCTCAAGGCATATCTTAAAACCCTTGTCCCGAGGGTTGCTGGGGAATCTCGTCCTCAAAACCATTTTTACTATCTGTAAATCAACTCCGCTGAACCAAAGGGCTATCTCAAAAGTTTTTTTGGTTGTGTTTGGGGGAATACGGGGCGTGAGGGGGGGGGCTAGTAGCCCTCCAATCACTTTGACTATTAAAAAGGGTACTAGCCACTCCAATTTCAAATCAAATGAGCCCTTTTCAAAGTTTCTACGACAACTCCTTTGATACAAAGTGCCCGGCTGAAGAAGAAAAAAAAAAGCCTGCATTCCATTTAGTCCTAGAAGGTTGGCCGAAATGGACAGTCTTCGGCAATCTGTCACCCTTCATCCACAGAACGAGCCCTAGCCATCTCAAGCAACCTCTCCTAGTCATTTACACTAGCAACACAAAAGTTTTTCAATTACTGCAGCCGAAAGGCTCATCTTATCTTACTCTCTTATTCATTTTTTTTACTCTCTGATTCCTTTTTAGGTTCTAAATCATTTAAGCTTGGAAGCATACTCCCAGAATCCAAAGATGAAGAGATCTATTGCGTAAAAGCTCAGTCAGAACCTCAAGAAGTTTCTTGTCATGACAACCCTGGATTTAATATCAGCGTTAGTGAAACCAGCTTTTCCAGTAAATCTTCAGCTAGTATTTCTACACAGTGCTCAGAAATATCAAACGATGAATTTTCGTACAGAGGTATTGAAAATAAGACACTTTATGCGTAGTGGTACCACCGACATTGTTTTATACCACCAATTAGATGTTGAATTTGTCTAATTTGTCTAAAAATGTCATATTTTGCCTCAAAACAAGGTTTTACTTATTTTTAATTGCTTCCAGTTTAAAAGTGACCATACTGACAGACATAATAAGTGTATGTTTATCTTAACTGTGTTTATTTTAACAAACACATTTAAGTTGGTATGCAAAGTTCAATTCCAGTAATTCTAGTTCATGTTCATACATAAATATCGTTTACACCCCTGCAGCCCTATGTCTCTTATGTATACGAGAGGTTAGATATAACCCCCCCCCCCCGATTTCTGTTCAGGTGAATACATAAATATCGTACATATTACAGAAAACATAGTACTCGTTAATGAGTCACTACTGACCTCATAGAAAATGTTTAAGTGGGAATTTCTAAGGAGTCATTGAGAAAAAACTTCAACACTGTGTCAGAAAGCAACTTTCACTGCTATGTAAGGAAGCAGCATGTATGTAGTATGTAGTGTAGTTTCCCAGCATGTAGTACCCCCAAAATGCCTTTAGAAAACCTTTAAGTACTTTTACGGCACTGACGATATTTGGTCAGATATCTCACATTTTAGATAAAAATCAACCTCCAATATCCACTAAATATAACCTAAGTTGCTTTTGCATATATCTCTAACTTAGATCATAGTTCCTCAAGTGCCTCCAGAGGCACATAGGTGTCAATGAGTAGCCTTCAATCTTTCTTCAAATTGGCCGCTGCATAGGTGTCCTCCCACTTTGGAATGAGAGTCGTCTGAATCTTTTCTTACTGACGTTCGTACGTCCTAGGGAGCGTGTACTTTAGTCTTCCTCGTTGGCGGGTGGCTTCTGGTTGCCATTGGATCTGTATTTTTGGAAGTCTATTGTCTGGCATGTAAGGGATATGTCTAATTTACCGCCATCATTGTTGTCTCACAACGGAGGCGACGTCTGGTAGGCCTGTACGGGTACAAGTCTCACCGTTGCTGACATGGATCCGGCGAAGACAATTATTATCTGAGGCAGTAATGCGTTTCACATATTCTGTAGCTAAATTTAGGCATTCCATAGATTAGCTCTATATCTTACTAGTGTGTAATCTTACGATTGGCCATAAGATAAACTTACTTCGACATAAATTGTGCATACTCTAGGGAGAACATAGGAGTTTTTTTTTTAATATCGACAACGTCTATCAAATTCATCGTTACTTTAATTGAATTATCAGTTTTTGCCATTTTTTAATAAGATCCTCTTTCTTAGTTTTTTTTTTAGATAAGATAAGTATTGGTCACAAGACAAATTGATGGAGTCCAGTTTCTAGATTTTATCGTTTTAAGGTTTAAAAACCTTATTGAATCTTATCTTCTCATGCTTATAAAAAAATATTCGGTGCTTGTTAGTTATCCTGACCACACTCAGGTTCTTGATCTGAGTAAAACCGGTTTCTTTGTCTGCATTCGGAGATAATCTGCTTAGTCTCAGTGAGATGACATACTATACAAGTATATTTTAATTAAATATTTAATATATAGAGTTGATTAGGTTAGGTATTTAGCATTATGCGTTCTAGGCGCCATGTTTTTTATAATTCTCTGTTGTAGTTTCCATAATTTTGTTTCTAAAGTATTATATTCTAATTAAATTTTGGTATATTTCATTATGATCACTCTAACTTCACTTCTTGAGTGTGTTCGGGACAACTGACAAGTACCAAATATTAAATATTCTTTAAAATGAGATTAAACATCAAGTAAAAAAAATTATAACACCAAATGGGACGAAAAACTTTGACCATTGAATAAAAAACATTTTTTTTTATACTAAAATAATTTAAATAAATTATTTCTTTTATTTAAGGTATACATTATAAAATTATTTCAACATCAAGATTATTTTTAACAATATCATAATAATATCTGCATAAGCATATTCTTCAAACTAGAACAGTAAGTAAATGCAAAACAAACTTGGATATTTTGTTTATACATTAGTCTTTAAACCTAGAATTTACCTTTTTCTTTATTTTCTCAGTTTATTTTTGCGTCTTGGAATTAGCCCATTTGGTTTCTGAATGGGTCGCAACATGATGATTTGTTTCGATAGGACTATAGGTAGCTAAAAAGATGTACATCTGAAATCTCAAAGAGCTGAGACTTAAAAAGTGTAATCAAACATTGTTGTTACGGTGTCAAATAACAAAAACACAATTATACCCAAAACTAATGAAAATATTGTCAAGACCTGGAACACCAAAAGATGCTTTAATCTATAGAGGGAAAAACACGGAAAGATTCCCGATGCTTTCCCCGAGGGGAGTCAGTGCTAAAAACAAAAAAAGGAAATTAACAGTTATAAATCAAAATGAATTATGTGATTTATTTCTTCAAGCTAAAATCTAGACCTCGCTGTATGAACAGGGGGCTGTTTAGCATAAATTTTAACTGTATAAAATCTTGAGGCTAAATAGTTCCCATCATTTTCGAATATCTCGTTTGGTTCTCAATGTTTAGAAAAATATTTGCCCCGATGGAACCCAAAACCTTATTCTTGAGTAGAATCCTGAATTAGAAAAAAAAAATTTGATTCTATTGATGTAAATAAATGGAATTCACGTGTCTGCAAAAATCAAATTTTAATACAAAACATTTTTAATGCTTTCTAAAAAAAGGTATTCAGAATCTAAAAAGCGCTAGCAGTTGGCAGTAACATCATACGAAAATTGATTTATAAACTAAAGATTTTATTTTATTAATGTTGTTACTTATTCTCTTAGTGGATTATGAGGATGGGAGATGAATCTTTATAAGAAGAAAGTATTTTTGAAGGATTTGATTCAGCACCCATTTTCTAGAAACTTATCATATTCACCCAGAGAAACAAATCCAACAAACTTTCCTATTTTTCTTTTTTTGGAAAGATACACTTTTAGCACAAAACTTTTTCAATAACTGCAGCTGAAATGTTTGCTTATCTTACCCTATTCCCTGATCCATTTTTTCAGGCTCTCCATCATTTAAAGTTGGAAGTGTGGTCCCGGAACTCAATGACAAGGATATTTACTGTATCGAAGTTCAGCCAGAACCTCAAGAAGTTTCTTGTCATGACAACCCTGGTTATGAAAACAATGTCAGTGAATCAAGCATTGCTAGTAGTTCTTCAGCTAGTTTTTCTATCCCGTATTCAGAGATGTCAAACGATGAGTTTTCATGCAAAAGTATTGAAAGTGAGATAATTTATGTTTAGTTGTTCCATTGATATTTTGTTATACGACCCTTCTGATATTAAAAAACGATATTATGCTGCTAACTGTTGTCATTTAGCGGAAATTGTTGCTTATTTTCTTAAGTTATAGTATTAAACAGATGCACATCTCGTGTCAGCCTATTCGTAAGTTTAGTAAAGGGGATTCCTTTCCACAACATTTTGATCAACGCCCAATAATGTAATGCCGAATAGGTCCAGAGCAAGTGCCGCAGGAGGGCAGCTTTGGAAATCGAGTCTGAATTTTCAGGTTGGACCAACAAACCCCGTGAATGACTTTCGGGGATCCAGTTGAAACTTTCAGTATTGGGTGGGGTGATGTGGCAAGAGGACTTCATATTTTGTGTTTAAAAATAGGAGACGAAGAGGCCAACGAAAGGGTGTCTCTGATTCACATTATTGTTACTCCCAATAGAACTTTTAATCTATTAATGGTGAATTAGTGAGGTAAATAAAAATAAAGTATATTCACCTAGACTATCCAATAGCATATCCTCTATATCTTGGGAAGAGATGTTAGTAATCGAGTTAATATATTCATGAAGTGTTTGAAGAGGGCAAGTAGACTTTGAATATCAAGGTTGAAGAGAGTAATAACAGCATCCCGACTTTTTTGTATCCTAAATTCTGGTTCGTCGGATAAAGGACCAAGAACTTTTTCTTACAAGATTGAAATTTGTATATGT
Organism: Artemia sp. Qi Xiang Cuo; assembly: GCF_049724085.1. Classification (NCBI taxonomy): domain Eukaryota; kingdom Metazoa; phylum Arthropoda; class Branchiopoda; order Anostraca; family Artemiidae; genus Artemia; species Artemia sp. Qi Xiang Cuo. The sequence goes on from NC_142800.1 coordinate 9,091,167, forward strand.
AAGCTTGTAGGTCAAGGAAGCCCTTTTGTACTGAAAAAATGGAAAAAAATACAAAACAAAAAGGGCCCAAAGCTTTTTTCGATCATCTAGGGCTCAGAACAATTTTTTACCCCCCCCCCCCCCATTTAATTGACTTTTAGTGTTTTTAGCGTTCCAGACCGAAAACATTAAAGGTTTCTGGACGCTCAAAAACGAAACTTTGAGTTTCATCCCTATAATGAGCTTGACAATAACGTTTTTAAGTTCCGTGGTCAGATGGATTTCTATGCTGAGAACAAATTTGACGTTAATTTTGGCCAAATTAATTTGGGACGCCCAAAAAATGGTCTCAATATTCGTTTCGTCTCTGATAGGCTTTTAGATCTTTTAACCTGCAGGCATGCACACAGGACCAAGTATATCTTAATGAAAACATAAATATTTTGAAAACTTGTTTTACCAATATTTGACACCTGAAACTGCGCCAAAAAGTTTTTTTTTCAAATTGACAGAGACCTGAATGGCATTTAAAGAGAGACAAGGGGACCTCAATGAAGACAACAGCTTGGCCAAACGGGTCCTTGAGGAAAAAATTTATTTTTTTAAATGATTGATATCGACTTGTGAAACCCCAAATGGGTCAAACATTGTTTTGTTCCGACCAGTGTGAAGCTTTTGGAGTAAGCAGTCTAGGCCAAAAGAATTCCAACCAGGACAGTAAATAATAGAGAAAAATGTGGTCAAACTGACTCTTGACATGAAAGATTAGATTTTTATATATTTTTGAAGGGATGCTAGCCCCCCCCCCCGCTCATTTTCCCCAATGTCCCCTTATCAAAATTTTGAAATTGTCTTTGTGTTCAGTATAGTCGAAAAATCTAATAACTATATCTTTAAGGATGACTTAACCCCCCACACTCACCGGAGGAAAGGCTGCAAGTTATGAACTTTGCCCATTGTTTACATATAGTATTGTTTATTGCGAAGTATACAGACGCTTTTTTTGGGGGGGGGGATTTTCACTTAGGGGGTGAGGGGTCTTAGGTTACGTGGGAGGATTGTTTCATGGAGGAAGGAAATTTTTCATGGAGGGGGAGCCGGATTTCCGAGCAGCATTTAAAAAACGATCAGAAATTAAACATAAAAAAAACAAGTTTTTTCAGCTGAAAGTAAGGAGCAACATTAAAAATTAAAACTAACAGAAACCATTACGTATATGAAGGGGGTTCGCTCCCTCATCGATACCTTGCCCGTCACGCTCTAGAGAGTGATATCAGAATGGAAGAAAATACTGACATCCATATAGTGGGGCAATAAGTGACGTAAGGTTGAACTGAAATGTAAAACAAAATTTTTAGAATTCACCCAGGGAGAATATGTTCAAGCTTTCTAAGAACTTCATGATTTCTAAATATTTTCATTTTAATTTGACTAAAATGATGCCTAAAGGAGAGATTCCCATCAAGCAAAATATCCCAGAAGCCGAATATAGCGATGACTAGGTCTACTGAAAGAACCTTGAAAGATGAATTTCTGAAATTGTGGCAAGCCTGAGAAATTCGAGAGAGAATCAGGCTTGCCAACTTGCCAACATTTAGTGCCAGGTAATAAAGCGTCGACCCACAGAATAATTTTCTCTAACCATACTCTCAACTTAATACAGATTTCAAGCTCTGCTCCGGCAGTAGTGTCAAGAGTACTGTCATAAGTGAAAACAACTAGAATGTCATCGCCAGATGGTGGTGTTCTAAATCTGTAGGCATGAAAAGATTCGGGGTGACATAGACGACATCAAACTGTCTATTTTTGGTTCATAACCTTAAATATAAGATCATTCACACTAGCTAAGAACAGAACTGGTCCTGGAACTGAGCCTTGTAGGACCCCAAACTCAACCAGAAACGGTGAACAAAAAATAAGGTCCACGGAAATGACCGTTCTGGACAAATAAGAAGTAAAATAAGCGCTAGTATTCCCTCTTATACCGTAATGACGTTGGGTCAATGAATCAAAAGTTTTACAGACGTCCAAAAATATAGCAGTAAGAATCAGACCTGAATGCAGTAAATTTAAAAGAGTAGCACAAGCATGCTCAGTTGAGTGCTTTGCTCGGAAGCCAAACTGAAAATCATTTAAAAAATCTCTAACTTCTAAAAAGGAAAGTAGACGGGAAAGCATAGCCTTTACAAAGACTTAGCTAAATCCAGACAATAAAGATATCGATCAATAGTTTACTGGATCACTCTGAGGTCCACCTTTATATAAAACAGTCGCTCGAGCTCACTTAAGTGAACTGGGAAAAACATCATTCTTAAAAGATAGATTTAAAAGTCTTGTCAAAGGAGATATAAATAAAGGAAGAACGGATTTCACCACCTTGGTTGAAATACAATCAGGACCAGATGATGCTGAACCTTTTAGCCCGATTAACAGTCTACTAATCTTAACCTTAGTAACAGGCTTCATGGCCATCGATGCTCAGTGCTCAGTTGAGTGCTTTGTTCGACCGCCAAACTGAAAGTAATAAAAAAAAATCTTTAACTTCCAAAAATGAAAGTAGAAGGAAAATCATAGTCTTTCCAAATATTTCGCTAAATCCAGACAATAAAGATGTCGGTCGATTGTTTGTTGGAGCACTCCGAGCTCCACCTTTATATAAAAGAGTGGCTCGAGCTCGCTTAAGCGAACTAGGGAAAAAATCATTCTTAAAAGATAGAGTCAAAAGTATTGTCAAGGGAGAGATAATTAAAGGAGAATGAATTTCACCACCTTGGTGAAATAAATAAATTCTTGGTGAAATGCTTGGTGGGTGAAATACCCACCTTAGTGGGTATACAATCAGGACGAGAAGAGGCTGAACCTTTTAGCCTGTTTACAAATCTACTAATCTTAACCTTAGTAACAGGCTTCAGGTCATTGATTATAAGCAACTTGGACCAAAATATGATTTGAAACCAGGCTTACAAAGACTTGAGTTTACGGAAAAAGCAATTGTTTATACCAAATTCGCAAAATAGGAGGTAAATACCTCTTGATTATGAAAATACCTAACTCTGAACATGAAGATTACCCTGGAAAACCGAGCCATTAACCATCATGCTTGGAGGGATTCAAGAGAGTAGAGATAAAGGCTTGAGAACAGAATAATCGCTTGCCGAGATGTTTGAATATTTTTTCCGCAATTCGAAAATTTCTTAAAATCATAAAGGTATTTAGCTCTCAAAATTAAAGAGTTATAAATATTTCTGTAATATTTGAAAGGGTCATGAGCAGCAGCAAAGCAAAGAGCAGCAGCTGCACTTGTCGATGACTTAGTTGCCTTGTAAGATGTTCAAAGGTTATTTTGTCTTCTCCAGCTTCTGAGAAGGCCTGGGGTAATCCATGGATTCAAGGGAATAAAACTTTTAGATCTGGAACCACAAGTGGTCAAACTCCATACATTAACGCAAGAAGTTCTTTTTAGATCAGAGGCAACGCTATAGCGTTGCCTACAGTAAAGGCCATACGGCTCCAATGTTTTATTATTTATCTCTTTTTTTTCCAGAGGCACTTCATATGAAAGGGGTCGTCGTAAAAACTTCAAAGGGGACTCATTCGATTGGAAATTGATGGTTTTAGTGCCTTTTTAAGGGTCAAAAGGGATTGGAAGGCAACTAACACCCCTTCCACGCCCACCATTTCCCCAAACACATCCAATCAAAATTTTGAGATTGCCATTTTGCTCTACTTAGTTGATTTCAAGATACAGCTTATTTCTTTGACTACGACATTCCCCCCACAGCCCCCAAAGCACGGGTTTTTAGTAAAGTCCTGGGGGCATGCACGGTTTTTATTCACAGCGTTGTATTAAACAACGGTGAAAGGGCTCGTTCAATTGCATATGCACAAGGTTGGTGCCCTTTTCAATTGTCGGAAGCCTATAGAGGGCAACTAACCTCCCTCTCACGACCACCTTTTCCCCAAACACATCCAATCAAAATTTTGAGATAGCCATTTTGTTCAACGTAGTTGAGAATTCTGGAAATTAGGTCTTTGAATATGACAACCCCCCCCCCCACAGCCCTCAGGTCAGGCGTTGTAAGTTATACCCGGGGGGCATATAAAGTTTTTATAGTAAGCGTTGTCATAGAAACTTCAAAAACGTCTTATTCGCTTAGAAATTTAAATGACTAGTGTCCTTTTTAATAGTTGAAAGTGATTGGAAGGCAGCTAACACCCCTTCCACACCCACCATTTCCCCAAAAACATCTAATCAAAATTTTGAGATGGCCATTTCGTTCAACGTAGTTGAAAGTTCTGGAAATTATATCTTTGAGCAGGACACTCCCTCCACAGTCTTCAGGGCAAGGGTTATAAGTTATGCCCTGGGGGTATATATGGATCTTGAGGAAGGAATGCTCGTATAAACTTCAGAGAGGGCTCATTCGATTGGAAATTGAAAGTTCTAGTACACCTTTTAAGCGTCAAAAGATATCGGAGGGTACCCAGCCCCCCCCCCGCGCCCTTTTTTCCCAAATGCATCCGATAAAAATTTTTATAGGCCTAGTTTATAAAAAATAATTAAAGGATCATATGTTCAAAACTCCGATGTTCACGCAACTCCTCAGAGGCGTGAGGCAGGTGTTGTAGGTTATGTCCTAGGGGCATATATGGTTGAAAATAGAAAGTTCTAGTTCACTTTTAAAGAGTCAAAAGGGACCGGAGGGCAATTGACCCCCCCCCCCTAGCCCTTTTTTTCCCAAACCCATCCGATAAAAATTTTTAGATAGCCATTTTGTTAAAAATAGTTCAAACATCAGATAATAAAAACTCCGAGGTTGACACAAACCCGTTTTTTTCACTTTGATACCATTTTTGATACTTTGATGAACATTTTTTTTTTTAAGTTAGATTTTGAAATAAGGAATTTTTAAAAACTTGAAACTTTTTGCAATCAAAAACGAACAAAAATTAATTAAAAAAAACTTACCGAAAAATAAGTTTTTCAAAGAAAAGTAAAGGCCACTTTAAACTTAAGCTCAGCAGATACAAATACCTGTTAAAATTCCAACTCAAAACGACCAGAAATTACTATTAAAGAATAAATGAAACCCAAAACGAACATAAATTTAATAAACAATCATAGCAAAAAACATACAACAAGTAATAATATAAATGAATAAATAGATCTTAAAGCGAGTAATGCTTAGATTGAATATGAAAATCAAGCTTAAAACGAAAATATTTTACTATTGAAGTATGAATGAAACTTATAGATATTAATGTAAACAATAGACATTAAAAAACAATAGATATTAATGTAAATGAATAAATAAATCTTAAAACGAGTGAAACTTAAATTGAATGCGCAAATCAAGCTTGAAATAAACAAAAATCACTACAAAGAAGAGTTTGGGTGTCGTCTCGTTCTCTAATTGTATGAGCTTAAAATCTTCTGCGTCATTGGCACTTTACTGCAAAAAAATTTTAATTCAGGTATTTTTTTTTGTACTTATTTTTTTTTTTTTTTAAATAAACATTAAAATTATGGTAAAATTTTGAACTGATGAGCTTTCAGCAATTAATGTCATGAAATATCAAATATTCAGTTCAATTTATTAGGTCTTTCTAAAGAACTAATATAGAACTTCTCTTTCTAAAGAACTTCAAGACGAATGTAGTTTCACTACCAACAAGAGTTTGGATACAGCCCCCTTCGTGGGCGCCCATACGCTGGATTTTAGGGGGGGCTTACCTGGTATAATCGACACTTCCAGTACTGTAAATTGAAATCTCAAAACGAAATATCATAAGCATTGCGATAGCGCTGCCTATGCAAAGAGCGATGTGGGCCCAATATATTGTTTTGTTTTCAAGACCAGGGCCCTTCTTACAGAAAGAAATGTCACAGAAACTTCAAAAAGAGCTCATGGAGGGCAACCAGTTATAGCGCTTTTTTACGTTATGGTGTTAGTTATAGTGTTTTTTTAAGATGCAAAGTGATCAAAAGGCAAATACATCCCCCCCCCACCCACACCCACCCCCAGACGCACATGGTGCATTTTCCCAAGACGCATCTAATAAAAATCTTAAGATGGCCATTTGTTGTCGTAGAAACTTCGAAAAGGGCTCAGTCGGTTGGTAATTGAGGGGGCTAGCGCCCTCTTTAACAGTCAAAAGTGACTGAAGGGCAGCTATCCCCCCTCACACGCCCATCATTTCTCCAAACACATCTAGTCAAAATTTAGAGATAGTTATTTTGTCTGACATAGTTTAAAAGTCCAGAAATTATGTCTTTTGAGGATGAGAACCCCCTCACAGTTCTCATGGCAAGGGTTGTAAGGTATGACCCGAGAGCATTTGAAGTTTTTATGGAAATGGTGGTCGTATAAAATTCAGAGGGGGCTCATTGGATTGGGAATCAGAAGTTGAAAAACCATTTTTAAGATTCAAATATATTGGATAGCAGCTATACCCAAACCCTCCGTCATATTTTCCCCATTTGCATCCGATAGAAATATTAATACAGCCTTTTGTTCAAAAATAGTCCAAAAATCTCATAACATGGTCTTTGGGGTTGACACAACCCCCTAGAGTATGGGGGTAAGGGTTTTAAGCTATGCCCCGGGGTGGGGGCGTGTAAGGTTTTTAGGAAGAGGTGGTCTTGTGAACTTTACAGGAGGCTCATTTGATTTGAAATGCATAGTTATAGTTACATTTTAAGAGTCAAGCTTGATAAAGATAAAATAGCCCCCCCCCCCCCTGATAGACTATTTTCCCCTAAAACATTCGATCGAAATTGTGAGAAAGCCATTTTGCAGCCAATAATCCAAAGATAATTTAACAACGTCTTCAGTAAACAAATATAAAAAATATTTAGGCGGACGTTCAACTAAATTAAAACAAACTTTGAGCATGTGGACTTTCAAAAAGGTGACAAAGTAATATCTCAAGACCAACTTATATTATTAAGTTAGATCTTTAAGAGTAAGTTGTGGGGGATTTTGAACTAGACAGAAGGTACAATGTGTATACTTTTAGCAGTACAACTACAGTTACTGTAACTAATGACACCAAGAGTATTAAGGTGAAACTTCTAGGAAGTGTTTAGGGGGTGTTCCAATTAAGCGAAAATACTATACATGCCGGTATTCAAAAAGGCATATAAGTAATATCATAGGCAGCACCACTATAATAGCTAGAAATATCATTGAAACATCTAAAGAAGCTAATTCAATTCAAAATTAAAAGTTCTAGGGTCCTTTCTAAGAGTGATTAATTAAAAAAAACTTTTTCCACGAAATAAGTTTATCAAAGAAAAGTAAAGAACTCCATTAGCCAAAAAAGAGCAAAAATAAAATCAAATAATCTACCAAGCGTGAGACTACCACAAATCAGCATCGATAAATAAATGAAACCCAAAACGAACATAAATTACAATAAATAACCGAGTCCAACTCAAAACGAGTAGAAATTAACATAAGTTGGGTGCAAAACCCCTATGCCTTCCCAAGGCCAGAACAAAATTTGCACTTTACGGAAAAAAATATAAATGTTTTTACTTTTATAACTTTAATAAATCAAATAATATTAACATTTTGATTACTAAATATCAGCATATGTATATTAAACTGACAATGTACATTCATTTGTATTTTTTCAGTAATGTGCAAATAATGTTCTGGCCTTGGGAAGGCATAGGGGTTTTGCGCCCAACTTATGTTAATTTCTAGATTTCTAGAAACTTGAGCCCTTTTTCAAGTTTTTACGACAAAGATTTCAATAAAAACCTTATATGCCCCCAGGGCATAACTTATAACCCTTGCCCTGAAGACTAGGGGGGGGGGGATGTCCTGCTAAAAGGTATAATTTCCTGAACTTTGAACTGCGTGGAACAAAATGGCTATCTCATAATTTTTAATGGATGTTTTGGGAAATGGTGGGCGTGGAAGGGGTGTTAGTTGCTTTTCAATCACTTTCGACTATTAAAAACGGCACTAGCCCTTTTAATTTTCAATCGAATGAGCCCTTTTTCAAGTGTCTACGACATCGCGTTCTATAAAAACCTTATATGCCCCCGGGGCATAACTTAAAACCCATGCTCTGAGGGCTGTAGGGGGGGGGGGGTTGTTATCCTCAAAGGCCTAATTTCCAGAACTTAAAACTATCTTGAAAGAAATGGCTATCCAAAAATTTTCATTGGATGTGTTCGGGTAAAAGGTGGGCGGGAGAAGAGAGTTAGTTGCCCTCCATTTACTTTCGACTACTAGAAAGGGCACTAGTCCTTTGAATTTCCGGTCGAATGAGTCTCTTTTGAAGTTTCTACGACAACGCCTTCTATAAAGTGCGCTCATGAGCGCTCATGATAAGCTAACCTAACTTAACTTAAACACGGAGAAATGTTTCTATTTATTTATGAATATTTATTTATACCAAACCTAACCTAACCTATGGTTTTGGAGTTTAGAATGAGGTTATGAACGAGCTTTTGGAGGTTATGAACAAGCTTGGAAGATTGTCTTTAATAATAGAACGACGCACTTGTTTTCTAATTTAGAAATTTGAGGAATAAATCCATAAGACAAAGGAGCTAAAATTTAATTTAAAAGTTAACTTACGTCCCCGGAAAAAAATCGGTAAAATTGTCCCTGAAATTATCATGCCTGGAACCCCCCCCCCCCCCTCCACATGTAAGATGACTCCCCGTGCAAATTGCCTCCACCCGGATATTTCCTATTTTCTTTCGAGCAAATTGAAATTAGACTACGACTTTTTTTTATCCTTTATAAAACTCAAAGGCGAATTTCAACTTTCCTTCGTTTCATTGTGAAAACTCATAATTAAATTGGAACCTTTTCTCTTCTCTGGGAAAGCATTCAGAAGAGAACTTGAACTTTTCTTCACTTCTTTGAGAAAATATAGAATTAAAGCAAAAACTTTTCTCTTCTTGGAGGAAAAATTCAGAATCAAAGTATCTACAGAAAAATTTAGAACAGAACTTTAAATTTTTCATCTCTTTGAGAAAAACCAGAGCAGAAGTTAAACCTCTATATTTGCTTGGGAAAATAAGAAGAGAACTTGAACTTTTCTTCACTTCATTGAGAAAATTTAGAATTAAATTGGAACTTTTTATCTTCATGGTAAGTATTCACATCTAAGGTATAACTTTGTATAACTGGTATAACTGGTATAACTATGGTATTAATTTTTCTATCTTCCACCGAAAAATTTAGAATAGAACTTTAAATTTCTTTATGTCTTTGTGAAATAAAGAACTGAAGTCGAAAATTTTTATTTTCTCTGGAGAAATTAGAATTTAATTGTGTTCTTTGGTAAAATTCAGAAGTGAACTTGAACTTTTCTCTCTTCTTTGAAAAATTTGGAACATTATTTTAATTTTTTTCATGTCTTTGAGAAAAATCTGAACTGAAGTGGAAAATTTTTATATTAATTGGAAAAATAGAATCGAACAATAACTTATTTCTTTTTCATTGAAAAAATTTAGAATTAAAGTGGAACTTTTTATCTTCAAGGTAAGTATTTTCATCTAAGGTATAACTTTTTCTATCTTCTACGGTAAAATTTAGAATGGAACTTTAATTTCTTATGTCTTTGGGGAAATAACAACTGAAGTGCAAACTTTTTCTTTTCTTAGGTTAAATCAGAATTGTATTGTGTTCTTTGGTGAAATTCAGAATCGAAGTGGAACTTTTCTATCTTCTATGAGAAAATTTGGAACAGTATTTTAAATTTTTCATCTCTTTGAGAAAGATCCGAACTGAAGTGGAAATTTTTTATTTTCCCTGGAAAAATGGAATTGATCAATAACTTATTTATTTTTCATTGAGAAAATTCAGAAGAGAAGTTGAACTTTTCTTCACTTCGTTGAGAAAATTTAAAATTGAAGTAAAAATTTTTATCTTCCGCGAAAATGTTCACAACTATGGTATTAATTTTTCTATATTCCACCGAAAAATTTGAATAGAACTTTAAATTTCTTTATGTCTTTGTTAAATAAAGAACTGAAGTGGAAGATTTTTATTTTCTCTGGAGAAATTAGAATTTAATTGTGTTTTTTGGTAAAATTCAGAAGTGAACTTGAACTTTTCTATCTTCTTTGAAAAATTTGGAACATTATTTTAAATTTTTTCATCTCTTTGAGAAAAATCTGAACTGAAGTGGAAAATTTTTATATTATTTGTAAAAATAGAATCGAACAATAGCTTATTTCTTTTGCATTGAGAAAATTTAGAATTAAAGTGGAACTTTTTATCTTCAAGGTAAGTATTCGCATCTAAGGTATAACTTTTTCTATTTTCTACGTTAAAATTTAGAACGAAACTTTATTTATGTGTCTTGGGGAAATAAGAACTGAAGTGGAAGCTTTTTTTTTCTCTGGAAAAATTAGAATTGAAGTGTGTTCTTGGGTAAAATTCAGAAGAGAACTTGAACTTTTCTATCTTTTATGAAAAATTTGGAACATTATTTTAATATTTTCATCTCTTTGGGAAAAATCTGAACTGAAGTGGAAAATTTTTATATTATTTTGGAAAAATAGAATTGAACAATAACTTATTTCTTTTTCATTGAGAAAATTTAGTAAAACTGAAGTGGAAGATTTTTATTTTCTCTGGAGAAATTAGAATTGAATTATGTTCTTTGGTAAAATTCAGAAGAGAACTTGAACTTTTCTATCTTCTATGAAAAATTTGGAACATTATTTTAAATTTTTTCATCTCTTTGAGAAAAATCTGAAGTGAAGTGGAAAATTTTTATATTATTTGGAAAAATAGAATTGAACAATAACTTATTTCTTTTCATTGAGAGAAATTTAGAATTAAAGTGGAACTTTTTATCTTCAAGGTAAGTATTCACATCTAAGGTATAACTTTTTCTATCTTTTACGGTAAAATTTTGAATGGAACTTTAATTTTTGTGTCTTTGGGGAAATCAGAACTGAAGTGGAAGCTTTTTATTTTATCTGGTGAAATTAGAATTGAAGTGTGTTCTTTGGTAAAACTCAGAAGAGAACTTGAACTTTTCTATCTTTTATGAAAAATTTGGAACAGTATTTAATAATTTTTTCATCTCTTTGAGAAAAATCTGAATTGAAATGGAAAATTTTATATTATTTTGGAAAAATAGAATTGATCAATAACTTATTTCTTTTCATTGAGAAAATTCAGAATCGAAGTTGAACTTTTCTTCACTTCGTTGAGAAAATTTAAAATTGAAGTAGAACTTTTTATCTTCATAGCAAATATTCACAACTATGGTATAGCTTTTTCTATCTACTACGGAAAAATTTAGAACAGAACTTTAAATTTCTTTATGTCTCGGTGAACTTAAAAGTGGAGTGGAAGATTTGCATTTTCTCTGGAGAAATTAGAATTGAATTGTGTTCTTTGGTGAAAATCAGAAGTGAACTTGACCTTTTCTATCTACTATAAAAAATTTGGAATATTAAATTAGATTTTTTCCTCTCTTTGGAAAAATATCTTAACTGAAGTGGAAGATTTTGGTATCTTTGGCAGAAAACTTGTTAGTTCGAACAGAAAAAGTGTTATCACTAATGAAAAATATTATTTCTAAGAGAAATTTGTGTGTGTTAAGTAAGAGTATGTTAGTTTTAAGGTAAAATCTTGTTACTTTGATGAGAAGGTTTGTTAGTGTTAAGCAAAACTTGCTACTTCTGACAGAAAAGTTGTTATCATAATCAAAAAATTTTTACTTCTAAGAAAAAATTTGGTAACTTTGGTAGAAAAGTTGCTATTTCGAACAGAAAAAGTGCTATCACTGATGAAAAATATTATTTCTAAGAGAAATTTGTGTGTGTTCAGTAAAAGTATGTTAGTTTTAATTTAAAATGTCGTTACTTTGATGGGAAGGTTTTTTAGTGTTAAGCAAAACTTGCTACTTCTGACAGAGAATTTGTTATCACAGTCATAAAATGTTACTTCTAAGAAAAAATTTCGTATCTTTGGTAGAAAATTTGCTAGTTCGAACAGAAAAAGTGTTATCGCTGATGAAAAATATTATTTCTAAAAGAAATTTGTGTGTGTTCATTAAAAGTATGTTAGTTTTAAGGTAAAATGTAGTTACTTTGATGAGAAGGTTTGTTAGTGTTAAGAAAAACTTGCTACTTCTGATAGAAAAGTTGTTATCACAGTAAAAAATGTTACTTCTAAAAAAAAATTTGGTATCTTTGACCGAAAACTTGCTAGCTCGAACCGAAAAGTGCTATCACTGATGAAAAATATTATTTCTAAGAGAAATTTGTGTGTGTTCAGTAAAAGTATGTTAGTTTTAATGTAAAATGTCGTTACTTTGATGAGAAGGTTTGTTAGTGTTAAGCAGAACTTGCTACTTCTGACAGAGAAGTTGTTATCACAGTCAAAAAATGTTACTTCTAAGAAAAAATTTGGTATGTTTGGTAGAAAGCTTGCTAGTTCGAACAGAAAAAGTGTTATCACTGATGAAAAATATTATTTCTAAGAGAAATTTGTGTGTGTTCAGTAAAAGTATGTTAGTATTAAGGTAAAATATCGTTACTTTGATGATAATGTTTGTTAGTGTTAAGCAAAACTTACTAGTTCTGACAGAAAAGTTGTTATCACAATCAAACAAATGTTACTCCTATGAAAAAATATGGTATCTTTTGGTTAAAACTTACTAGTTCGAACAGAAAAAGTGTTAACACTGATGAAAAGTATTATTTCTAAGATCAAATTGTTTTTGTTAAGTAAACGGTTGGTGTTAATAAATAAAAGAGTTATTGCTTTGATGTAAACATTTAAAAGGGATTTGATTTCTTTTATAATATTTTATTTTTGTTCTGAACAGATTTAATAAAGCCTTTTGAAAGTATTGCTTGATTTTGGGGTGTGCAAAAAACTTTAAAGTAAAGTTGTTGGTAAAAAGGATGAGTACTTCAAGTTGTAAAATTGGTTTAGGAGGGACATTACGTAAAGATCTTTTTCTGAAAAGATATAATACAAGCCTTTTGAAAAGTATTGCTTGATGTTGGGGTATTGAAAAAGCCTTAAAGTAAAGTTGTGGGTGAAAAAGATAAGTACTTCAACTTGTAAAATTGGTTTAGGAGGGACATTACGTAAAGAACTTGTTTTGAATAGATATAATATAGCCTTTTGAATGTATTGCTTGATGTTGGAGTATGCAAAAAGTCGTAAATTAAAGTTGTTGGTGAAAAGGATGAGTACTTCAAGTTGTAAAATTGGTTTAGAAAAGGACACTAAGAAAGGAACTTGTTCTGAAGAGGTATAATAAATCCTTTTGAAAAGTACTGCTTGACGTTGGAGTATGCAAGAAGTCGTAAAGAAAAGTTGTGGGTGAAAAAGATGAGTACTTCAACTTTTAAAATTGGTTTAGGAAGGACATTACGTAAAGAACTTGTTCTGAAAAGATATAAAAGCCTTTTGAAAAGTATTGCTTGATGTTGGGGTATTCAAAAAAGTTTTAAAGTAAAGTTGTGTTGAAAAGAATGAGTACTTCAACTTGTAAAATTGGTTTAGGAAGGACAATGAGAAAGAAACCTGTTCTGAAAAGATATAAAAAAGCCTTTTGAAAAGTATTGCTTGATGTTGGGGTATTTAAAAAGTTATAAAGTAAAGTTGTGGTGAAAAGGATGAGTACTTCAACTTGTAAAATGGGTTTAAGAGGGGTATTAAGAAAGGAACTTGTTCTGAAAAGATATAATAAAGCCTTTTGAAATGTGGGGGCCCTTCTCTGTCTCAAGTGTGCAAAAAAAAGTATTAAAAAGTAGGAGGCAAAAAAGTTTGGGGGCTCTTAGGGGTCCCGGGGCCTTTGGGGGCCCGGGGAATATTTTGGGTCCCGGGGACCTTTGGGGGCCGGGGGGTTTCTTATGGGTCAGGGTAGGGGGTCGGGGTCCTTTGGGGTTGGGGTAGGGGGGTTGTTGGGGTAGGGGACATCACAAGACTGTTCAAATGAAACTTGCGTATTATAATGACCACAGAGTTTCACCCTCAAATCCTCTTCTAAATCATCTTCCAAAATCATCTTCTAAAATGCCTCAAACGGTCTCGCTTAAATCATCTTCTAAAATGTCTCGAACTGTTTCGCCCAAATAATCGCCTAAACGTAATTTCTGCGTGTTCCTTTTTTTGGCATCCCTGCGCTGTCACATTTTAAATTCCTTGGAAACATTTTCCCTCGTTAATCTCTTCATCTTATAGGTGTTCCTAGCTACACTATTAAGGTTTCGATAGAATAATAATTTATCTCTCTGACTTAAAGATCAGAGAAGCCGTATTTAAAAAGGATTTTTCTGTCTCTTTAGACTCCCGCATAATTCCAAGATAACAAGTGATGTCATTTCTAATTCCTAACACTAAAGATCAAAGAAGACATATTTAAAAATACAATATTAATTTATCTCTGACTTAAAGATCAGAGAAGCCGTATTTAAAAAAGAATTTTTCTATCTCTGTAGACTCCCGAATAATTCCAAGATAACAAGTGATATCATTTCTAATTCCTGACACTAAAGATCAAAGAAGCCATATTTAAAAACAGAATATTAATTTATCTCTCTAACCTAAAGACCGTTTATCCCTCAGACCTAAGATCAAAGAAGCCATATTTGTTTTGTTAATTCCCCATTCGTGAATCAATAATTTCCCTCGATTATTCAAATCAATTTCTCAGAAATTCTCTCCCCTTCGTTTATGTAATCAATTTGTCGGAAATCCTCTCCCCACCGATTATGCAAATCAATTTCTCGGAAATCCACTTCCCCCTTGGTTACGCAATCAATTTTTCAGAAATCCACTTCCCCCTCGGTTACCTAATCAATTTCTCGGAAATCCACTTCCCCCTCGGTTACGCAATCAATTTCTCGGAAATCCACTTCCCCCTCGGTTACGCAGTCAATTTCTCGGAAATCCTCTCCCCTCGAGTCGATCAATACACTTAGATGGATTCTATGCCCATATAAGGAGTCCCCCCCTGTACCTCCTGGGTCCCACCTACTTATATGCCCCCAGGGTATAACTTAAAAGCCTTGTCCCGAGGGTTGTGGGGGGTTTTCCTCCTC